>NC_133648.1:258099142-258399142 GCF_009905375.1 Apium graveolens
TTTAATCAAAAGATAAAGTTTAAATAGATGAAGTAAAGATTAATAAATTACAATTATAACAGTCACAGTCACATAATATGAGAGAAACAGAGACTAAATCTTGCAATTAAGGGAAATTTCAGTAATATATCAAACAAGTACATTTCATGAAATTAATAGATCACATGCAAAAATTACAAGATAGTCCTAGTCTAAGAAGCTTAACATCAACAACCTTAGTCCTAGAATAAAACATATCGACTAGTTCCTCCTGCTGCTGACAAAGAGCACTGCAAGACGGATGATCCGTTCTTGCTGAAGGAGAGCCTCTCTCCTTTTTTCTTCCAATCGATCAAGATGGAGCTGATAGTTCATCGAAAAGAACAAGAGGTATGTGTGAACCTCTTGTGGAACAGAGTTCTAGAGCTCTTCAGGAATGGCGGTGACATGCCACCTGTTGCAAGTCATCATAACTCAACTCTATATTGAAAGTTTTTATCTTACCCAAATATATTCTGATTTAAATATGACTGTTTCAATTTTAACCACAAATAAGTCAAGTAAAGAATAATGCCACGTAAGCATCAAGGATTCCATCAGGATTTAATATCAGAACTTAAACTTATATCAGATTTTAACAGTCATCAAAATATGGCTTCTGAACTCAAAAAGTGAATATCTTTTTCTGTGATTCTTCATACAAATACTGACTTGATTCTTCAGAGTTTAATCATCAGAATTTACATCAGAACTTATCCTCAGAATTTATGCAAATGACACTTAACTGTTTGTCAAAAACAACTTAATCATCACAGTAATTTTCATCATTCATATGGAGTGAAAGTGTGTGCATTCAGCAGAATTTCAGATAAAGATTAAAGTCTGATAAACTTCAGTACATCTTAGAAATAAGGCATAACTAAGAAGAGTGCTTAAAATATGTCATCAATCACAAAGTCTACTCAAGAAAAAATTTAAGCAAGAATCCACCTCAACTGTTTGTGCTCATTTTATGCATCTTTCGAAATTCCTTTTTACAGTGGCTTCTCAGTGTAAGTGAGTCACGACTGCTTATCAGAATTTATGTTGTTGTCAGAGTATTTATCCAGTAATCAGAGTATTTGCTTTTCTAATGCATATTACTTAATACCAACAATGCACTTGGGTCTTCCCTTCCACATATTTACTATAGATCTCAAAGGAGTACCTGACTTTTCTTTTCTTTTCTTTTCTTTTGATAAGTGAGGCTTATCAGCATTTAGTTCATCTTTAAGATTTACTGACATCAGAATCTGACAGATAAGAAGCAAGAATCTAGTTTGTGACTTAGTAATAAGATACACAAAGTAAACTTGACTAAGCTCAAAATCAGAATTTACTTATGTTAATGAGTTTCTACATAAACAACTAATTCAAACATGGGATTTCTAGTATGTTAAAGACTACTAGGTCAGCATCTAGCACAGTTATCCTCATTGGATTGAATAGTCACAGAACATTCAAAATACTGTTAGATTTTAAAGATCCACATCATATAACAATCAGTATTTAATGAATTCTCAATTTAAGCGCAGATTATATGATAATAAAACATTCTGTAAACACTGATCATAAAGTCTGATGCATGAGAACAAAAACTAAGCAGATTTAGAGAAAGAATCTGAAACCATTCCAAGTTTATTTACCAGTCTTGTAAAAGTAGCTCACATAGTGGTTTGGTGAAGATATCTGCTAGTTGTTGATCTGTTGGAACAAAATGCAATTCCACTGTACCTTCCATCATATGTTCCCTTATGAAATGGTACCTAATGCTGGTGTGCTTTGTCATTGAGTGTTGAACTGGATTACCTGTCATAGCAATAGCACTTTGATTATCACAGTAAATAGGGATTTTAGAAAATTCTAACCCATAATCCAGTAACTGATTCTTCGTCCAAGGAATCTGTGCACAACAGCTTCCTACAACAATATATTCTGCTTATGCAGTTGATGTGGAAATAGACTTCTGTTTCTTGCTAAACCAAGAAACCAATCTGCCTCCAAGAAATTGGCAGCTTCCACTAGTGCTTTTTCTGTCTATTTTACATCCTGCAAAATCTGCATTTGAGTAACCTATTAGCTTAAAATATGATTCTCTAGGATACCACAATCCCAGATCAGCTGTACCCTTAAGGTACTTAAAAATTCTCTTCACAGCTATTAAATGAGGTTCTCTTGGATAAGCCTGAAATCTTGCACAAAGACAGGTAACATACATGATATGAGGTCTACTTGCAGTTAAATAGAGTAAAGAGCCAATCATACCTCTATAGTTAGTAATATCTACTGATGAACCAGTATCTTTATCTAACTTGGTTGCAGTGGCCATGAGAGTGGATGCAGTTGAACTGTCTTGCATTCCAAACTTCTTTAGTAAATTTCTGGTGTACTTGGATTGACAGATAAAAGTACCTTTTTCATTTTGCTTGACTTGAAGGCCCAAAAAATAACTAAGTTCTCCCATCATACTCATTTGATATCTTGACTGCATTAGCTTTGCAAATCTCTCGCATAGTTTGGCATTTGTAGAACCAAATATGATATCATTAACATATATCTGTACCAAAAGTAAGTCCTTTCCATGGTTGAGGTAGAATAGTGTTTTATCAATTGTACCTCTGTGAAACCCACTTTCCAGGAATTGAGCTAAAGTCTCATACCATGCTCTAGGAGCTTGCTTAAGGCCATAAAGTGCTTTGTCAAGCCTGTAGACATGATTTGGAAATTTTGAATCTACAAAGCCTGGAGGTTGTTCAACGTAGACCTCTTCTTCCAATTTTCCATTAAGAAAAACACTTTTCACATCCATTTGAAAGACTTTAAACTTTTTGTGAGCAGCATAAGCCAAAAAGATTCTTATGGCTTCTAATCTAGCAACTGGTGCAAATGTTTCATCATAATCAATACCCTCCTATTGAGAGTAGCCTTTAGCAACCAGCCTTGCTTTATTTCTTGTAATTATGCCAGATAATTGTGGAATAAAATGACTTGTGATTATTTTTGGATATTCATCTCTGAGACTATAACTTGTGGTGTGTGTGTTATTGTGGGGTCACAGTACAGAGTAGTTGATTATTTATTAAGATCCCCGACCCCGGATTTGGGGGTGTTACAGAAATGGTATCAGAGCGAAGCGTTATAAACCTCAGAGATGATGTGACGTTAAGATAATAAGTTCACTAAGATAATAAGAACTCTTGCCAAGTTCATAGTCGGACTACCTAACATAGTACTGACAGTTAAAACCCTTATGGGAACCCTTATAAATATCGTGATAGAAGCGTAGTTCGTTATCATATATGGTAGCGGGACTCCGAACCCTGAGGTTAAGGAGCAACAACGCGATGATGTTTTATTAAGTTATTGGAGATCAGATTGTGGACCCGATAGAGCGTCCTAACACGGGACCGGATGATGTTCATATTGAGGATGTAGCGGTTGAGGATGTTGTCCTAGAAGGGAATTATCGCTAAGAAGGATCCTGTGAAGGATCCTGACAAGAATGAATAAAGGACCACTGAGGAATTGATGACCATGGTTAGGTCGACTACTAGAGGTAGGATTAGTCGGTCACTACCGGAGGTTCGTTCAAGTTTGTAAAGATAGTAGCCCCCTTTAACGCGGCTTACTCGTAAGACTGAGAAGTTGAATGGACAGAGAAATACGAGAACAACTTTCAAGAACTGAAGCAAAGATTGGTGACGGCCCCTATGATGGCGTTGCCGGATGGAAAAGGAGATTTTGTGATGTGTAGTGACGCTTCGCATAAGGAATTAGGGTGCTTCTTATACAGCATAACAAGGTAATCGCGTACGCGTCAAGATAATTAAGGGAATATAAAATTCGATATCCCCACCCATGAGCTTGGGCTCGTGGCAATAGTTTTGCCCTAAAGATTGGAGACACTACTTGTATGGAGAGAAGTGCGAGAATTACCTAAGCCATAAGTGCTCTAGTACAGCCCGAATTATTGGAAAAAAATCATATTATGCCAAGAAAAAAAAAGTGATGAATGAAGGCAGAGCGCCAACAAATAGATATGAGATTAATACCGAGAAAGATGATAAGGGAATAATGAGGTATTCCTATAGAATTTGGGTTCCAAATGTTCAAGAGCTTAAAGATGAGATCTTAGATGAAAGTCATAATTCAAGGAATAAGATTAAGGGCAAACCCTAAATGTGATAGTCAGGGAGGACGCCATCAAGATAGAAGGAACCCATAACATAATGAAGTGGAAAATGAGGATTTTAACGTATAAGATAACCCCAAGTATGGGAGAAGGATGAAACATTTCATACTAAGGAAACAGAAAGTCGAGTAAGGAATGGAGACCCGAGACGGTACTCCTATACGGCAATTCATGGACCTGTCTAAAAAGAACTTAGACTATTATCCCCAACCACCACCCTGAGGAAACAATACGGTGAGAAATTCTTTCAGGACCTTTAAGTCGCTAAGCTCTCAGGGTTCCAAGGAACAAGCTGACCCAATCGAGGCAAGAGCCTGGCTAAAGGAAATATAGGAATCATTTGAGATTCTAAATGATTGACGAATCACAAAAGACTGTTTTATCACTTACCCTCCTAAGAGAGAGGCCACCCGCTGGTGAAAGGCCAAGGAAGGCACGGAGCAAGAGATTATAATAAACTGATTTAAGTTCAGTCAATTGTTTTCAGGAAAGTACTTCCCAAGGTTATGGAGATAGTGTAAAAGCTTTAGAGCCAGAACAAAGGCAGACGAGTATGATGAATTATGAATCTAAGTTGTAAAAGTTATCAAGATTCGTTCTGAGGACACGAATCCAGAATGACGGGATGTTTGAAATCAATGCTTATGTTGTGTTGGTTCATGAAATAATGACAAGAGAAAGGAAAATAAAAAGAAACTGAAGTGGAAAGGAATATAAAGGCAATAGAGTTTGAGGTATGATAAGGGAGTTGGGTATGAGGAAACCCTAAAGACTCGTAGCAATAGAAATAGAAAAGTATGCATTCGTCAGGATGAGGGTGATTCACCATGAGTTAAAATTGATGGTTGAAGGCATAAGAGATACATATATTTTATCCCCTGTAAGTTGGGAGGATTTGAGGAAACCTTGAGATAGTTCGAAGGATAAATAATGAGACGCGGATAGACTGAGGAGACAAGGAAGTAAGAAATTAGGAAAATTGGATGAAGGAAGTGACCTTCAAGAATGTGAAGTGTAAGACCGGTGGCTTGATACCCAGAAAGGGAGACGCCAGGTATGAAAGATATCCCAACATTGAGATGACTGTTGAGATAAACAACAAAAGTAAATAAGGAATTATTAAGAAGAAGTTCACGTTGAACACGACCAATATCTTCCAGAACATCCTTGTTATCGTTACCAGATTAGGCAAGAAAAGCGGATAACCGTTGTTATCTTTTGGAGGCCATTTTGATTAACCTCATTTTGTATACAGATGTTATTGTGAAATTAGGCATATACTATCGAGGTGGGAATGATTAAATAAGACACCCTTATCAGGGATATATGACTTGATTTATCCATGGAAGGATGCAGGTACCTTTTAAAGGTGGAATTACAGATAGAACATCGGTAATTTAAAATGAATCCTAGGGGAATGCATAAAGGTTGGCATTTCACCCTTAATAGGGACAGTATGAGTTTTGACAGTATGATTTGGAAAGGGTTAAGGTAACAACAACCTTTAAGAATCAGTGGAGAAATTTTTCAGAAGTATATAGACAATGGTTTTATTATTAGTAAATGGTATTTTGATATGCCCTGTATCTAGGGAATACAGGAGGAACGATTCAAGGATAACCTTAGAGGTTTTACAAGGAGAAAGGTAAAATTCAAAATTTTCAAGAATAGAAATGTTGATAAAGGAAATATGACGTAATTATATTGATGCCAAGTGAGGCACGTGTTAAACCACGAGAAGGTATGGATCGAACCAGTAATGGTCAAAATTATTCAAGGCAATTAGGACTTAAGATAAAAGATGTTCTAATTATGATTGAGAGTCAGTCATGACAGTGATTAACCTCTAAAGACTGAGGCAATAACTTATGGAAAAATGGTAATTTTTTTTTTACTCATCAGATTTTAAGAAAAACATCTTCACATAAGCTGTGATTGAAATAAGGTAGAAAATTTATTTGGAGGTGGTTAAAATGACATTGACTGTAAGGAATTTTAAAGGTAAGAGGATAATTATAGGCGCTTGTGCCAAAGGAATACAGTGATGATGGTTAAAGTTATGCAGGTTGTATTATGGTTTGGAAGATTGACATTCCTTCTGATGACTGTGCAATACCCAACCGTAATAGTGGTTGGTAAAGGTTTAATTCGTGTAATCGCCATGAGCGGGCTATCTATCTTAGAAGGTACTATCTTAAGAATAATCCAGGACCATATTTCAAAAAAGGACTAAACGAACCTTGAGTTAAGTCTTCTATTTAAGGCATACGATTAAGAATGGTATTCACCTGCTATCGTTGCTTTGACTGAAACTCTTCTGCAATTTTATCTACTTCATGTCATGTATGTATGTCAGGATCAGGAGTGTTCTTCATGAATCATGAATGGTGATTAGGTTACCTCCTTAGAAGAATTTTATACGACATATATGGACTCCGTATGGTTAGATATTAAGATTTCATGGAAAATGAATGACGACAGAAGTCAGTGGTGGACCATAGTAGTGCAGCAATAATTCTGCGAGTAATGAGTCGATTACAACCATGAGAGTTGTATTGGAATGGATGTTGAGATTAAGTACCACTAATCGGGTCGTGGTGATGTATAAGTTATCATTGAATAGACTAATTAAGTAGATTATTTACCTATTGAATATTTATTCCTCCTTATCAATTGAGGGTCGTATGACTATACGAGGAAGGTTGCGATGCAAGCATAGAATTCTAGTAACGATGATGCCTAGAATGAGATCCCAGATTCGATTTTCAATGTCGAGGGAGTTTCAAAGGTGATTGTGTATAAGCTCGAGGAAGAGCATGGGTCCATAGAATGATGGACGGAATAGCAAAAATATTTAAGCATGTAAAATGCGATGCGATAATACTTGATGTTGATATATATACGTATATGATTTGTTCTCCTATGACAAACCTCTATAATTCAGAGGTAGGTTCCAAGCCAGATATTTTGTGGCAGTATATTTTTTTTCATATATACAATTCTCTTCAATTCGTTATTTTCTCTTCTTTTCATTTTGTATAAGCTGAGAAGAACAACCCTTCCAGAAGGGCAGGTATTGCCGAATGACTATCTATCTGTGTGATAGAAGCCTAGTAGGATACCAGCTATTGTTTAATTGCTTGTCAAGTACTAAAGGCTGGCCACCTTCTGTACTAACTATGCAATAGAACAAGTGTTCATGATCATAGTGATCTCTCAACAAATTCCTTTACTTCTATATGATTGATCAAATTTTGGAAAATAGAAACATCTGAAAAAGGAGTAGTAAAGTTATGGTGGTATTCGGAATGGAAACACATTCGTGATACTAAGGTTGACGTGGTTATTAAAAGGTTATGGAACGCTAACGAGCAAAAGTATAACCAGTATAATATTAGGAACGGAAGGTAGTAGCGATTACGAACTGGAAAAGAATGGGTATTGAGAAGCAAAAGCTCTAATGCTAAAAGCTATAATGAGAGTCTATGCAATAGACTTGAAAGAAATTGGAATGATCACTTAACACAGATTGAGTTTTCTTACGACAATAGATCATATGTCAGTATTGAGATATCGCCTTATGAGATCCTTGAGGGAAGACAATGTCGATCTCCCTTATGTTAGGATGAAGTTGTAGAGCGCAAAATGCTCGGACCAGCAGTGGTCATATGATAGATCTAATCAGAGGACGGCTGGTAGTAGCCCAAGATGGACATGATAAGTATGTTGATTTGACACGAAAGGACAAAGAGTATGAAATAGGGGACCTAGTAATGTTATATGTATCCCTTGGAAAGGATTGATGAGGTTCGAAAAGAAAGGAAAGCTAAGTCTACAATTTGTTGGACCCTTGGATATATTAAGACGTTTGGGAAGTTAGCATATGAGCTAGCCCTACCCCCGAACATGTAGCAAGTCATAACGTGTTTCACGTATCAATGTTAAGGAAGTGTAATTCGGATGCCAGATAAATAGGGGCATATGAGCGCATAGGCATGCGACCAGACATAACCTATAGGGAGCAACCAGAAAGGGTTATAGATCGAAAAGGAACAAGTGCTTAGGAGAAGGGTTATCAAACTACTCAGAGTTTGATGGAAGAACCATAATGTGGGAAAATTTACTCGGGAGTTAGAAAGTGCAATGTTAAGAAAGTATCCCTATTCATTTTCTATCTGATTCCGGGACGGAATCCTTTTAAGGAGGGGAGACTGTAATAACCCCAATTTTTGGAAAATTTTTGAAACCCTTATGAATAGTGTTTTTGCTGAATGAGAAAACTTTTCATGCCACACTAGGTAGGGTTTCTTTTATGGATATTCTGAGATTTTATTGGCACTCTATATGACATATAAGTGTATGTAAAGATCGTCAGAATCCAATTCCGAACACTTTGATTTTTCCCGGAAATCCACTAGATACGGAAAGAATTGAGTATAAGGTAACAGGATAAAAAAGGATTTAAATTAAAGGATTATAAGAGAGGATCATAAAAGGAATACAATATATTGAGAAAGGTTAAGGGAACCTAAGTAATAAGATCCCGGGTATGATCCCTCAAACGATAAACGAAAACGAAAGTTAAGCGAACCGTATAACATATCAGTGGTCATTAGGCAAACAATTAGGAAGTTAATCAAAGGGATTAGAGAGGATGATGTCACCCAACCAATGAGAAGAGGACAAGGAGGGGAGGATGACATCATGAGGATGACCTAAGCATGACATAATGGAAGGAGGTGTGGTTGATTAATAACCACACAAATTTCATGCTTAAAAAGGTAATTTACCAAAATCAAAAGTAGTAACCAAGCAAACAGCTCACAAAACACAAAGATATTTCATTTCTTCATGAAGCTCTCGGCTTCTTTCTTAACAAAATGAAGATCCAAGCTCCACCACTTACTATTTAGCAAGATATTTATCTATGCTTCCCCATGGATAGTTACATACTTCCTATAAGTTTAAGCTTCTAATTCCAAGCCAATCTTTTTCTATATATCATGGAAGAAGATGGTGAATAGTGTTTTTCAAGAACTAAAATTTATGTTCTTGAAGTTTTGTTTAGATTAAGCTTGGATAAGGACTTTTAGGGTGATTCCAAGCCATTCTCTTGATTCTCCACTCTCCAAGGAAGGTATAAACTACAAACCCTAGCTTTAGTTTTGAGTAATTAGGAATGAATATGTTTGATATAGTATATGTGAAGCATGATGCTTGTTTGTTTAAAGTTTGGTTGAGTTTGTAGAGATTAGTTGGTTTGGTGGTATTTTTGGAGTTGTAAATCTTGATAATTAGTTAAAGAACCTAAGTAAAGCTTTTAGTTCATGTGGGGAATAAGTATAAATTGTTAATGTTGAGTGTTGGGGCTGTTATGATGTAGTTTGGATGGAGTTTTGATTGGGTTGTGAATTGGGGTTGAATTATGGTGGATTTGGAATGGTATAAATTTGGGAAATCGCGTAAACATAGCCGTCGTAATGCCCGATTTACCGTAGACTATTTTTTTTGTTCTTAACATCAGAACCCTTGAACTCACTGCTAGATTTTGACCATTGCCATGTTTAGATAGTTCATGTTACGAGCTTCATTTTGATATGTGGTTCGTTTGATTCCGATGAACGGTTTAGGAGAAACGGCCGTTTTAAGTAACGACGTTTCGCGAACGAACCCTTACCCCTCGCCTTACTTTGAAACATAGGTTAAAGACCTTAAAGGACTAATTGAAGTATGAAACATTTATGTAAGGTGTAATAGGCAGTTGGTAAGACACTCGCGAAGGAATCGCCTTAAAACTCGTAATGGTTAAATTATTAAAAATGGTGGAGCCGAGGGTACTCGAGTGACTTAAGAGAATCAGTAAGCGCAAAACGAGCGTTAGAGTCTGAGTTGGTTAGAGTATAGATTTACAAGTGACTTTGGTTTAATTCCAACTTACTTATTGCTTATAGGTTACCAGACTCGTCCCGAGCCATTCGTAACCCCCAGTCGCTCAGGCAAGTTTTCTACCCGTTATACTGTTGTTGTGATGTATATATGTATATGCATTGTCTTGTGATAAATGCATGTTGGTTAATTAGCAAATTCTTGCGATATATTATAGCATGTGATATGGAATATATGCATGCTTGGTTCGTAATCTTGATATCTAATTGATGATTCAATTGCTTATAAGTTGCATAATACCTATGCTAGAAATAAGCAGTAGTTGCGTATACCCTTAGTATAGGGGACCCAAAGGTGAACATATTTCTAAACCGGGAGTCGATGTTCCCGAGTATATTATATATATATATATATATTTATATATATAGGGATATAGTTTTCAAAACTATTGATCGAATAATGTTTATTCGATAACTTTATTTTATTTAATGAATATTATTTGAATATTCATTTGAGGACTTATGACTCTGTTTATTCTATTTAATGATTATTATTTTAATATTTATTTGAGGATGTATGACTCTGTTTATTTTATTTAATGAATATTATTTATAATATTCATTCGAGGTATTATGACTCCCCTTATTATTTAATAATATTCTTTATTTTATTAAAGAATAATGTTTCGATAATCAAACTTATTTTCGATTATTCAAATAAAGATAGTACTTTCATATAAGTATATCTTTGGTTATTTAATATCCATTTCAAGTATGAGTTTTAAAACTTCTACTTCGATTATTTTTATAAGGATTATCTTTATGAGAATATTATTTAAATAATAATATTCAGATATTTTCTAATATATCGGGACTGATTTATTTTAATAAATCAGCAGTACTCCAAACATTCTTAAAAATGTTTTCGAGTCTTCAAAATGATTTTTAAAGTTAGAGTGGACCCCAAACTCATTTTTTTTTATATTTAAGATCTTCCTTTCAAAGGGGATTTAAATACTCGCTCAAAACCTGGGGGATCCAGCTCTGTGGTGCATTTTACATTCGCAACGTGGTTGCTGTTTTGAGAAAACAAATGAATTGATTACTTACCCAACGTTTGGGAAGTAAGCCCATCTAATTGAGTCGGCATAAGCGACAGGCCGGGGTACGGTCTATCAAAGTGTAAGTGGCTGGGTGGCAGTCCATCAACGCGTAAGAGGCCGGGTGGCGGTCCAGCACAAGGTCCTTATGTGGCCAGGGTGATGACCGGTGGGGGATTCATCCATCTACTAGTAGAAAAGGTTACTTATTGGTATCTTTGCCTGATCAGCAAGATATCAGGTTTATGCCAAAATTCTTTTCTTTCCAAATTCATTGGATATTGCCACTCTGTTTATAATTTTCATAACAGAGGTTTTCAAGGAGTGTATGAAATGTATATATATAGGTGTATATATATATCGGGACTTAATGAAGTATCTCGTAACTTCATTATTTATAATGATGTTCAAAGATTGAATCTATTCAGATCTTGTCTTGTAGTCTCATCTATGTGATGAACTTTTGAAACTAATTATAACTTGAACGGTGGTAGTTCAACTAGTATTTGGAAAAGATATAAGTATATTGGAGTATCTTGTAACTTCATCTATTAAACTTATATCTAGTAAATGATTATCTTATGCATGTCAAAGATTTTCAGAAAAACGTTGAGACAAGGTTAGATATATGAGATCACCTTGCAACGATAGTTTTATATAGTTATAAACTGGAACTCTGTGTATATTATGCATGGAAGAGGACTTCCAAGATTTTGAAAAGTATATATGTATATATACTGAATATTTTGCGACTTCATCGCATTAAGATATCAAACTTGGTTCATTTCTTTTGACCAAGACTTTCATGAGTACTATGAGAAGGCTCATATATTGTAAATCATTATACATATTATTTTGGTGGGCTTGCTGCTCACCCTTGCTTTCTTCTTTCATCACACAACAACAGATAGAAAAGATGAACAGGACCAAGCTCCCAATTCGCGAGCGGATAGGAAACGTTTTGCAGTTTCCTATAGGCATTGATATCGCTATAGCTGAGGTAGGAACTACCACTAGGCTAGGCTTCAACTTTTGATGTACCAGATTTATGTATATTTATGAATTGTAATAATTGCAAAGAAATGTAAATTTATTCAGAAACCCTTTAAAGTGTATTGGCAGATAATTGTGGAATAAAATGACTTGTGATTATTTTTGGATATTCATCTCTGAGACTATAACTTGTGGTGTGTCTGTTATTGTGGGGTCACAGTACAGAGTAGTTGATTATTTATTAAGATTAGGTGTTATTAAGGGAAATGGAACTCGTGACAACCCGGATCCCCGACCCCGGATTTGGGGGTGTTACAATAATGATAAGCTATAGAGGTATGACAAACTCACTCTTTTAATCAAATGCAAATCGACAACATGTAATGTTCTCAAGATGCCAAAGTGCAAGGTTCCAAGTGGATCCTAGAGACTCCAATCTTATAGTTATTAATAAGATTATTAGATATACTATCAACTCTTGGAGTAAAGTACCCTAAAGATATTATGCTTAACATATTTGGCTATATAGATATAGATTACGCAGGTTGTAAGAAAGATAGGAGAAGCATCTCTGAAGCTGTCAACTTAAGTGACAGGAGAAGCATCTCGAGAAGCTGTCAACTTCGTGGAAGAAGATTTTATCTTGTTATGATAAGAAACAGCTTCAAATCCAATAACTCTGTGGAACACTCTATGACAAGGCACCTTTACACCAGGTATCATTACTTTAGAGAGCATTTCTTTTAGTCAAAGAGTCACTTGCAAAAACACTTATTAAATTACTTGTTAAAGTTAATTTTCAAGACTGGTTTGTAAGTGTGGAATACCATTTATTGCATATTATTTGGAAATCTCATCTGTAAGGAATTCTTCATATAAGTTCACAAATATTAAATCTTCAATATTTAAAGGACTTATGATTTTACAGTAATCCAGTACCTCGTACTTAGTGCTACTATCTTGATTATCATGATTACAATGTCATATACATTTGTGGTAGTTAATTATTATAGCATTATGTTTGAATAATATTTTAATTGATTTAAATTATGACTATAAACAATTCCATTCCATATCAGTCTCATGATTGAATTGTATTAAAATAATATGCAGCATAGTTATTTGTATCATGTATGAATAATTGTGATACTTTTAGTATTAGTGATATTATTTGGAATTTTTGTTTTAAGTAATCAATGCTTATTTCTAAAATCACTAATATTGAAAGTTGAAGTATTTTCTAAGTCATGTGTATAAAACTCTCAATATTTTATATGCGTAGAAAGTATTTCTAAAATTACTAATAATCCAGAGAGTGATTGCCATGTATATAAATATATCCTATTGGTCATTATTCAAGTATAATTATGAAATATCTAATTACTAGTATCTAACTCATAGATATTTAGTATTTATTTATTTAGTATTTATTTTGGGTAGTTTGGATTATGGAAATTGAAGCAATCCAATGATTTTATTTGCTCCATAATTCAAACTAACTTAAAATAAATAAGCAGCATGATTGATTATAACTAAATTTGTCAACAATTGATATCTAGTATATTGATTGTGACTTGTGTGTTATAAGTTAATTATGAGATTTTGGTTTTGGTGAATTTAGCAATGTTCACATCTCAAGAATTCACTGAAATCAGAATATGATTGTAGCATAATTAGTTGTGTGTAAATTCTTGACTTATATCAGTTAATGATATTTAGTTAAGAGTTTAACTATGAACTAATTGTGAAGTATTAGTATTTATGACATTACTTAGAACTTCTCTAAGTAATCAATGTTTATCTTCAGTCACTTGTACATAGAAAGTGTGGAAATTTTTCCTAAGTACAACTATGGTTAAAATGTTTCATTGCATTATTATAAGTAACCATATGTTGTCAAGTTAGAATAATTTTTATACTTATTTGCAAATTCCTAAACACTTTGATGATAGATGCAATACTCAATGGATCAAAGTATATGGAACTTAGAATATTTTTCTAAGATTGCAAACAAGTCAATGTTGGTTAATGTTGCTTTATTTATTGAACCAATATTGTTTGAGATATTACAGTTGTTAGGAGTTAATAATTGTATAGCATATGAAATTGAATGCTAATGTCTATTTGATAGATAATTGGTATTTAATTCATTGATACCTTATTTTAATATTTAAAATATGATGCAACATAATTATTGGTATCTAAACTTTTTGACAAGTATCAGTCAATGATATATTGTTAATACTTTGTTGTAGATAATTGTGTGATTTTAATTTCTAGTGAATTTATATGATTTTCTATATTTGAAAGATTCACTAAAATTTAAAATTAGCATCATAGTCAGTCTTATTAAGATTATTTATCAATAAACAATATTGTTGGTAATAATTTTATAAAGATAGATTATGGAGCTTTTGATATGAATGAGAATTGCTTAGACTTTACCCTAAGTGATCAATGCTTTTATAAAAACTCATTCATATTAAAAGATAAAATCTTTATTTCTCTTCTTAATACTGCTAGGTCATCAGTCTGTGTCTTATCAAATCATTTATCTATTTAGGCATAAAAAGCAGACTTGTGCCCTCGAACAGTTTTAGGAGAAAATCAAACTTCTTTCTACAATGGTGATTTCTTATTTCATAAAAATCTTTTGAAATCATTATTGTACATCATTTCTCTCAAAAGATTAAATGCATGACTTTTATTCATTATAGATCTTAAATGCATTTTATCTCTACATTGTCATATGCTCTGGGATACAGGTTCAGCCTCCAATAGCCCTCTTTTATTTGATAGTCATGAGGTTAAAAACCCACAACTTCTATGCCAGACTGTAAAGACAAACACAGAAACAGAACCAACCAACACTCTCTTACCACTAAAATTAAGTATGAATGAGCGTGAGGGAGAAAGTGCCTTGGTGCACCACATTAGGAAGGTTCTGACGTCAACCCAGCAACTCTATCTCCTACAAAGATGAGTAGTATTTAAACTGAGACAACTGCTAGCTCCCATACATCTTCTTAAAAAGATGTAATGGCTGAAAAGGCACAAAAATAGTTACTAGATTCATCCACTCAACAGGGTGCGTCTATTGAAATTCGCTTGTCGGCCAGGATATCCGATGTAGTGTCACCACCTCAAACATAAATAATTCTTGATGCACAAGGATAGGTTACACACACAAAGGAAGAGTTGACGGAAATAAGAGTTTCGACCATTTTAAGGTCAGATTTGATTGTTCAAGGTTCTTTAATGGACCAATTGCCTTTACAGGTGTTAGGAGAGGATACTGATCCAATAGCCATATGTCAGTGATCAGTGTCTACCTCCCCAAGCTTAAATGCCCTGGATTTATCTGTGGATAGTGGATCTGACATAGGTGCAGATCGGCAACTTGTTGACAATGATTCAGCTTTACCTGATGAGTTACAAGGAAATGTCTTCACAGACATTAGAAGGGAACTTTGATCTTTATGCTAAATTCTTTGGATCATTGCTTACCTTCCCAGAGTTCAAATCTGGAACCTAAAAGGGAAACTAGCAACTTGTAGATTATGACTCAGATTCATCTGACGAGTCTAACAAGGATGGGGATTTGTGAACTCCCATTGCACCACCTATGACCTCCTTAAGGATGGCTAAGATGATTTTCCTTGCAGGTACAGCTGTATTTTGGAGCTATGAGAGGAGTGATACACTTGTGAGAATGAGTGTAAACACGAGTGGAAAGAATAGTGAAACACTTGTGAGGTACACGAAACAGAATCATACACTTACAGTGAGGAAGAAAGAGAAACACAATATCCCATTCCCTATCCCTAAACATGGTTCTTGATACTTCGGGTCTCGAATCTATTTATAATTGGAACCTAACTCTTAGGGACCTAACATTTACATATTGGTTTAGAATACTTCGGGACCTAACCAATTGGGACATAACAATTGGTAACAATTGGTGATCTCACATTTGGGAGGTATAAGAAGTTGGGAAGATTGGTGAACATGATGATCAACAGTGAAGTCATTCTTGCAGTATTTAAAGGGACATGGTTGATCAGACTCTGACTTGTTATTTCTTTTCCAACCAAGTAACATATGAGAACTCCTTCAAAAAACAGCATACATTCCTTCTCTTAGGGGGAGATAAGAGCTTAAGTAATAGTTTGGAGGATTCCTCAACTAAAGGGGAGAAATAGCAGGGAGGAGGAAAAAGGTTGATAGGGATAAATAAATTATTATTGTATAATTAAATACTGCATTAATTGTACAAGCTGTGGGCTACTAGGCCCAATAAAAAGATATATGAAACTCAGACCAGAAAGGTTAAGCCTGATGGACCAGATCAGGCCTGATGGAATAAAAAAGGCCCAAAAGCCCTAATTATTAATTAATTTCGTAATTAATTAATAAGAGAAAAATCAGCTATTGAGAAGAGTCCCGATAAGGATATAAATCCTTATAGATTAGCCTCAAGGGGACCTAAAAGGATAAGGGATCAGCTTCCTACTTCCTAGGACTCCTAAGTCTATCCTAATTCAGAGGCTTGTCCACCAAGTCTCCTATACCAAGTCCAATTCAAGGACTCCCACATCTATATAAGGGGCCTCACCCCACAAATCAAGAACTACGTTTTTTGACTTGATCCTTGGTAATCAGCAAGGTACGTAGGCATCTTGTTAAGGCAGATTGAGTCACGAAACACAAGAGCAGTCAAATCGAGCCTTGGAGCTCACGTTCCTTAGTATTAAATACAGCAATTATATATAGTAGTTTTAATCCATAACATTTGGCGCCGTCTGTGGGAACAACGGAACAACAACCATGGCGAGAACACGGAGAACAACTAGCACTCTGGAGGAGGGAACACCATCAGGGACAACCCAGGTGATTTCATCAACCGTGGAGGTTCCTCCCCATTTAACTTATGCATCTACTCAGGGGGAAGCCCAGACAGGGGCAACTCATCCTCAGCCACAAGGGACAACTCCCCCGACTATTCAAGGTACGAATCCTCTAGTTCAACAAATACATATACCTGTGAATTCTCGACCCGTCGGGTATGAATATTCAACTATTGTTACTACTAACCCCCCTTATGGGATGCCCCTTCACCCTGAGGTTGGAGGAAGTGGATATGCTGGGCGAAGCGAAGCACGAGGGCGGTCGCCCCCCTATATACGAGGTTTGGATCCTATCCCTGAGGATCGGGAATTTTCTGGTCCATACACTGAGAGAGACTCCGAATCTTCGGATGATGAAGTGGCCCCGAGAAGGAGGCGTCCTGGAAAAGAGCCAATGGCCGATGGAAGGCAACGCCCCCAAAGCACCCCAGGGGCGAATCCCCAAGAAGTGCAGGAAAAGATCAGGGCTCATGAGGCTGAAATCCAAAGGCTGAGGCGTGATTTGGAGGCTCACCAAGCCACCAGACCCCACATACCTCCTAGGGGGAGAAATCCTCCTCCTATCATAGACCTGGATGGTCCGGTAAGAAGAAGGGCTGCTGTCCCAAGAACTGATCCAAGCAATCTCCTTCCCCTTGGAGATCCTGATGATCCAACTCCACCCTTCACAGAAGAGATAATGAATGCCCATATCTCAAGAAAATTTAAGATGCCCACTATCAAAGCCTATGATGGCACGGGAGACCCCGCTAATCATGTTAGGACATTCTCTAATGCACTGCTGCTGCAACCCGTGAATGATGCTATAAAATGTCGGGCCTTCCCTCAAACCCTGTCGGGTATGGCTCAAAGATGGTACAGTCGCCTACCCCCAAATTCTATTGGATCATTCAGAGAATTAAGTCAGGCTTTTATTAAGCAATTCATCAGTGGAAGAGTCCATGAGAAAAGTTCAGCATCTCTTATGAGTCTTGTGCAGGGAGCTAAAGAATCCTTAAGAGATTACCTAAATCGTTTTACAAAGGAGGCTTTAAAAGTCCCAGACCTTGATGATAAGGTAGCCATGATAGCACTGCAACAAGGAACTAGGGATGAGTTTTTCAAGATGTCTTTGGCCAAACGACCCCCTGAGAGCATGTTGCAGCTCCAAGAGAGGGCAGGGAAGTATATCAAGGTTGAAGAAAGTATGAGGAAGACCGTAGTAAGTAATGAGCCCACTGGAGGCAAGAAACGAAAAACTGATTTGGAGTATATCGCTAAGGATAAATATCCTAGAACTGAACAAAACCCTGATTCAACCCCCAAGAAGGGAGGACCTGGGCAAAAGTTCACTGAATACGCTAAGCTGAATGCTCCCAGAAGTCAGATTTTGATGGAGATTGAGAAAGACAGAGATATTCGCTGGCCTAAGCCCTTGAAGGCTGATCCCGCCAAGCTAGATAAGGGCAAGTATTGCAGGTTTCACAAAGATGTTGGCCATGACACCGATGAGTGTAGGCAGTTGAAAGATGAAATTGAGTTTTTGATTCGAAAAGGAAGGCTGAACAAGTATACTGGAGATGGAGGAGACAGAAACAATAATGGAAGGAAGAACTTTGAAGATCGTAGGAGGGACCAAGATGATCAGGGGCGGAATCCCCAACCTAGAGGACCAGTTATAAACACCATTTATGGAGGGCCGAGACCTCGAGGGCCTGTGATAAACACGATCTTTGGAGGTCCAACTGCTGCTGGATTGTCCAAAAATTCCAGAAAGGCATATACTAGAGAGGTTATGTATATTGTTGGAGAAGCCCCGAAGAGGGCCAGGACAGAAGTAACATTGGCTTTTGATGATTCCGACCTAGAGGGTGTGAAGTTTCCCCATGACGACCCGCTGGTCATAACGCCGATAATAGGGAATAGCCCGGTTAAGAGGGTCCTTGTGGATAATGGTGCTTCTGTGGATATCTTGCTCCACGACACCTTTCTAAGGATGGGGTATAACGACTCCCAGTTGACACCAACCGACATGCCGATATATGGATTTGCTGGAGTAGAATGTCTTGTGGAAGGGATAATTAAATTGCCAACCACCATAGGTACGGAGCCAAGGCAAGCAACGCAGATGCTGGATTTTGTGGTGGTAAAGGCTAGTTCAACTTATAATGCTATCATGGGGAGAACAGGGATACATGCCTTCAAGGCAGTCCCCTCTTCCTACCATTCAGTCATGAAGTTTCCCACCCGAAACGGGATTGGAGAAGAGAGGGGAGATCAAAAAATGGCTAGAAGCTGTTATGTGGCCTCTTTGAGGGCAGATGGAGTCGGGGGGCAGGTTCTTCCTATTGAAGATATGGATGTTCGAGAAAATGATGAGAATAGAGGAAGGCCAGCAGAAGAATTGGTTTCGGTTCCTTTAGATCCCAAGAATCCTGAGAGGATGACTTTCATTGGAGCTACATTAGAGGAGCCCCTTAGAGGGAAGTTAGTGAAATTTTTGCAAGAAAATAGTGATGTGTTTGCATGGTCAGCAGCTGATATGCCAGGCATAGACCCGGAGTTAATTACCCACAAGTTAAACGTGGATCCAAGCCGGAAGACAGTGAAACAAAAGAAAAGAAATTTTGCCCCGGAAAGACAAGAGGCTATAAAGCAGGAAGTGGAAAAGCTCTTAGAGGCTGGTTTCATTGAGGAGATTCAATTTCCGGAGTGGTTAGCAAACCCTGTAATGGTGAAGAAGGCTAATGGAAAGTGGAGGACGTGTATAGACTTCACCGATCTGAATGATGCATGCCCCAAAGACTGTTTTCCGCTGCCTAGAATTGATACTTTGATTGATGCCACCGCTGGACATGAGATGTTGAGTTTCATGGATGGGTTTAGCGGATACAACCAGATCAAAATGCATAAGGATGACATTCCAAAGGTATCATTTATCACTGACTTTGGTGTTTATTGTTATCTTGTTATGGCATTTGGTCTCAAGAATGCAGGAGCCACCTATCAAAGGTTGGTGAATAAAATTTTTAAGGATCTTATTGGGAAGACTATGGAAGTCTATGTTGATGACATGCTAGTCAAGAGTCTAGTAAAGACTGATCATATAACCCATTTGAGGGAAGCTTTTGAGGTCCTGAGGTACCACAAGATGATGTTGAATCCCACGAAGTGTGCTTTCGGAGTAGGATCTGGAAAATTCTTGGGATTGATGGTCTCAAAGAGGGGAATTGAGGCTAACCCCGATAAAATAAAGGCAATCCTGGACATGGAACCCCCAAAAACTGTCAAGGATGTTCAGAAACTCACAGGAAGGGTTGCTGCGCTAGGACGATTCATCTCCAAGTCAGGAGACAAGTGCTTGTCATTCTTCAAGTCATTAAAGAACATTAAAGACTTTGTATGGAGTGAGGAAAATCAGAAGTCATTTGAAGAGTTAAAGAAGTATATGGGCCAGGCCCCGTTGTTGGCCAAGCCAGTTCTGGGTGAAGTTTTATTCTTGTACTTGGCTGTTTCAGAAAGCGCCTTGAGCGCGGTGTTGGTTAAGGAGGAACTGAAAGTCCAGAAACCCGTATACTATGTCAGCAAAATTTTGCATGGTGCTGAGTTGAATTATTCAGCCATTGAGAAATTCGCTTTAGCCTTGGTGATGGCTTCAAGAAAGCTGCGTCCTTATTTTCAAGCTCACCAAATTGAAGTGCTAACAAATCAGCCACTGAGAAATATCATTCACAGTCCCAAGGCAAGTGGGAGACTAATTAAGTGGGCAATAGAGTTGGGAGAGTTCGATCTCAAGTATAAGCCACGTATGGCCATAAAAGCCCAGGCACTAGCTGACTTCGTGGTGGAATGTACCATACCCAACCAAGAAGTCGGGGGGCAGGAAGATACCACACCTCAAGACAAGGGAGTCGACAATGGGGACAACGAGAAAGAATATTGGGTTCTCTATTTTGATGGAGCATCAAAAACAAATTCCAGTGGAGCAGGGTTGGTTTTGCAAAGCCCTGATGGATTCTTAATAGAGTATGCCATGAAGCTAGACTTCCCAACCACAAATAATGAGGCAGAGTATGAAGCCCTGATTGCTGGCCTTGGTCTAGCTGGGACACTTAGAGTCAAAAACTTAAAGGTCCGTGGAGACTCGAAGTTGATCATATCCCAGGTAAAGGGAGAATTTGAAGCAAGGGATGATACGATGGCAAAGTATGTTCGCCTAGTAAAGGCTGTGATGACCCAATTTAATGAATGCCATGTTGAACACATTCCAAGGGAAGAAAATGCTAAAGCAGATGCGCTATCAAAGTTTGCTTCATCTGAGATTGAAGAAAGCTCAGGAAGTGTGTACTTCCGTGTTTTGAAGACACGAAGCATAGATGTTAAGCTTGTGGCTCCCGTAGGCTTGGGGACGTCATGGATTGATCCCATCAAGGCTCACATTCAGACCGGTTGGTTGCCAAGCGATACAATTGAGGCACGGAAGTTAACTGTTCGAGCACTAAGGTACTCTTTGATAGATGGGATTCTATATAAAAGATCTTTCGTGGTTCCTTACTTGAGGTGTCTCAGGCCCGATGAGGCGCGCTTAGCTCTTGAGGAAGTGCATGGAGGTATTTGTGGGCAACACTTGGGGGGCAGGGCCTTGGCTCATAAGATAACTCGTTTAGGCTTCTATTGGCCAGAAATGATGGCTGATGCCAAAGAATATGTAAAGAAGTGTGATCGTTGTCAGAAGCATGCACCAGTCGCCAGACAACCCCCCGAGATGCTGACCTCTATCAACTCACCTATTCCCTTTGCTATGTGGGGGATGGATATTCTAGGGCCTTTTCCTATGGCCACAGCACAAAGGAAGTTTCTGATTGTAGCCATTGATTATTTCACCAAGTGGATCGAAGCCAAACCTTTGGCCAAAATCACAACTAAGCAGGTTGCACAATTCCTGTGGGAAAACATTATGTGCCGATATGGAATTCCCCGTATCCTCGTCACTGACAATGGAACGCAATTCAACAATGAGGAATTCAAGAAGTATTGTGAAGAAAATGAAATTGAGTTATGATTCACCTCTGTGGCTCACCCGCAAGCCAATGGGCAAGCGGAAGTAGCAAATCGGATAATCCTGGATGGATTAAAGAAGAGGATCGAGAAGTCAAGAAATAATTGGGTGGACGAGATACTTCCCATATTATGGGCCTATAGGACTACCTGTAGAGTCACGACGGGAGCAACTCCCTTCTTGTTGGCATATGGGGCAGAAGCAGTAGTTCCGGTGGAGATATCACATTCCTCTCCAAGGATTCAGGCTTTCAACGCAGAGGAAAATGAGGAAGGTCAGAGGTTAGCCCTGGATTTGATCGATGAAGTGCGAGATAAGGCACATGCAAAGATAGTAGAATATCAGAAAAAAGCTTCATTCTACTACAACCTAAGGGTTAAAGAAAGGTTTTTTAAGCAAGGCGATCTAGTCTTGAGGAAGATAGAAGCATCTGGTGTTGGACAGAAAGGGAAGCTTGCCCCAAATTGGGAAGGGCCGTACAGAGTCAAGAACGTTCAAGGTAGAGGAACCTACAAGCTCGAGACTATGGATGGTTTTGAAGTCCCGAGGACCTGGCACGCACAAAACCTGAAGGTTTACTACGTGTAAGATAGGCGAAGTACGATTCTCACTTGTCATTGTGACAAGTAGGTTTAAAAGCACCTGGAAGCTTTGCTTGCGTAGGATTTTATATTCCAATAGAATTTACATTGTCTAGTTATTATTGATTAGGGTCGAACCCATGCTATGTAAGGTTTTGAAAAACCAGACTTCATATTAAAGAGTTTGAAATTACTTCAATCCAAGGATGTTTAAGGCTCAAATGCATATTAAACAGAAAGAGGCAAGAAAAGCAACATATAAAATATAAGCCCCGAAGGGTAATAAGTTTTGAATACGATTAAGTCAATACAATAAGACAAGCCATGCAAGGCTGAAAAAGCTCTAAGGAGCTGAGGTGCCCTCGGCGTCCATATCATCGTCTTCTCCGCTCTCGCTAGATGTCTCCGTCGTCTCGGAGGAGGAAGAGCTGTCATCCTCAGCAGGTCTGGAAGAAGACTCGGGAGGAGGAAGAAGTGGATCCTGAGGAACATGGTCCGAGACAACTACTCGGGTACGAAACCTCTGTAGCAAAGCCTCGTCGTCAGGGCAGATGTAGTCCGCCGGGTTAATATCAGGACAAGCCTCGTTCACGGTCCCAAGGGCCGTGTCCCAACCAGTCCTAAAAAACTTGGGAAAGACTGAATCATCCCTAATCCTCATAGATTGGGCAAACTCCTCCGAGTCCAGATAATTGTCTATAGCTTTATCCTTCTCCGCCCGAAGTACCACCAGCTCGGCGTTAGACTCTCCGAGTTCTTCCTCCTTGCGCTTGAGCTTCTTCTCCAGGGTAGCATACTTCTTCTGCTGCCTCCTGAGGGCATTATCGGCCTTATCAGAAGCCCGCTTCCATAATTCGGCTTGCCTCACAGCGCCTTGAAAGTAGGCGTTAGACTGAAACAAAACAATTAACAAAGTATAAGGCAAGAAAGTGCTACAAGAACGAGAAATAAGTTTAAAAAAGAGAAGGCATACCGAAGCCAGAGATTGGGCTCCCATGAGCTTAATCCTCTCAAGGTCAGGGGTGGCCACCACATCAGTAAAGTCCTTTGGAGTCACGCTATGGTAGGACCAATCCCAAGCATGCTTCGTGGAACCAACCACGGTATCCCCTCGGCGGAATCCCCAGAGAGGCTGAAAGGCGCCTGTAGCAGCAGCAGCAGGGGCAGCAGCAGTGATAGGAGCATTATGGCCCTCAGCTCCTTCAGTTGAAGCCTCCCCCATAGGCTCCTTGTGCTTTCTCAAGAAGATAGGCTCTGTCGCCTTTCCTCTGGTGTCTAGGCCTGCTAACCGAGCTTTCTTCATCCTAGCTGTTTCCTCGACCAAGGGGACATTGTCCTCGTTAATCTCCTTAGCAGCTGAAACAAAGCAAAAGACAAAATAAGTGATGTTAATAATGCGTGAAATAAAGAAAATTGAGAAGGGAAGAGAAATACCCTGTTGAGAAATAGAGGATAGTCCCACATGAATCAGGGAAAACTCTTCTAAAAGAGTCCAGCTGGTGGTGGTGCCATCATCCTGAGTGAGCCCATTGTAAATGATAGTTTCTTTAGGAGTTAAGTGAATGGATTTGAGGCTACCATCACTGACCTTCCCGAAGGAAGATCGAAAGAGCGTGCCCCAGTCGCCATTCTCCCAACGTAACCCAACGAAACTATTCCTCCAATTTGGATTATTATCAGGAATAGAGGCGCTATTAAAGATATGTTTGCTTTTGGGCCTTTGTTTGACATAAACCCAGCCACAAATATTGGAAGAACTATTGTAACATTGAAAGACTTTCCTAAAAACGGCTACAGAAAGAGGAAAGCCCTCCCTAAGACAACAAACCATAAAACATAGAATATTCCTCCAGGCGTTTGGAGGAAGCTGACACGGGTTGATTTGTAAGTCAGCCAAAAGATGAGGGATAAAAGGATGGAAAGGGAACCTAAGCCCAGCATTAAGGGCGTCGGTGTAGATGAAGAGAGTATCGGGCCTCCAGTGGCAAGTACGGTCGCCACCAGAGACTGGAACTAGTCTAAAGGGGGGAGGGACGTTATAACGAGCATTTAGTTTATTGAAATCTATGTTATGCCAAGTATTACAGTGATTAAAGGAGTCGAGATGTGCAGTGGAAGGATATTCATCCCCCCTAGTATTAATCATATCAATTAAAGACATATATGAAGAGCGGATCTCGATATCCTTACCTCGTTTTGAAGCCGAGGCTATCTTGGCCGCCCTCTCGGAACTCTTGTCAGCCATCTAGTAAAGACTGGAAAAGACTTGGGAGGAGGAAGAAGTGGATTTGAGGGAGGAGAAGATTAGGAAGTTTGAGATGAAGAGAAATGAAATGAGAGGTGTGAAGAAGCACACTCTCATCCCACCTATATATAGGAGAAATAAGGGGATTTGGGCCTCAAAAAAGCCCATTTGAGCCCAAAAGTAAGAAGGTTCTGGAATTATCCAGAAAATCCCTGGAAAAATTGAGAGAAATTTGAATTTTTTTGAAGATTCTGGAAGAATCCAGAATAACCTTAGAAGAATTTGGAATTTGGGCTCAGAAATGAGGCCCAATTCTAGAAAAATCTTGAAAAACCCAAGGCCCAGTACCAAGGCCCAAATACAAAAAGCCCTATTTGAGGCCCAAAATGATTTTTTCAGGCCCAGGATTAATAAAGATAGTGGGCCCCAAGGTCAGAACAGCCCAGAAAAGGGCCTAATTAGTTAAAAATACAAAACCCAGTTGAAATGGGCCCAGGTTATAAACCAAGAAAGGGGATGGCCCAAAAGAATACAGCCCAGGTTTAAGGGCCCAAATCCAAATTACAGAAATATATGCAAGAAGTTAATTCAAGACCAATTCGACCAGGAAACACAAAGGAATCCTGATCGAAACTCCTGAGGTCGAAATCTTGTCGATCAGGGCTGAAAAATAAGCTTAATTCGACCTGAATTAAGACTCATTCGACTAGAAATCAACTGAAAACCCTGGTCGAAACAATCCTGCTCGAAATTGCTTCGACCAAGGCAAGAAAGGCGGCTAATTCGGTCAAAACAAAGAATTCTGACCCAAAACCCTGACCGAAAATTTCCTGGTCGAAAAGGGGAAATAGCTGTTTCATTCGATCAAGAATGGAAGAATGTTTTTGACCCGGTCGACCAGGAAACCAAATAAAATCCTGGTCGAATGAGCCCTGCCCGAATTTGCATCGACCTGGGCAACAAATGAGGGTTAATTCGGTCAAAAACGGAGATCCTGACCGAAAAGGACGAAAATCCTAGTCGAAAAAAAAAAAAAAAAGGGAAAAAAAAATCCTGGCCGAAATTCGACCAGGACCTCTGCTCGAATATTCCTGCTCGAATTTCCTTCGACCAGGGCTGAAAGAAGGTTAATTCGACCAGGATCCTGGCCGAATGGATCCCTGGTCGAAAACTGTATTAAAAAAAAAAAAAAAAAAAAAGGAGAAAAAAGAAAAAAAAGGGGGAGAAAAAAAAAAAAATCCTGGAAAATTACAAAAAAAAATCAGGAAATTCCTTAAAATAATTTTTGAAAAATGTTAATATTTTCAGAAATTAAGGAATAAATCCAGAAATTAAGGATAAAATCCAGAAATTAAGGAATAAATCCAGAAATTAAGGATAAATTCCAGAAATTAAGGAATAAATCCAGAAATTAAGGATAAAATCCAGAAATTAAGGAATAAATCCAGAAATTAAGGATAAATTCCAGAAATTAAGGAATAAATCCAGAAATTAAGGATAAAATCCAGAAATTAAGGAATAAATCCAGAAATTAAGGATAAAATCCAGAAATTAAGGAATAAATCCAGAAATTAAGGATAAATTCCAGAAATTAAGGAATAAATCCAGAAATTAAGGATAAAATCCAGAAATTAAGGAATAAATCCAGAAATTAAGGATAAAATCCAGAAATTAAGGAATAAATCCAGAAATTAAGGATAAATTCCAGAAATTAAGGAAAAAATCCAGAAATTAAGGGAAAAATCCCAGAAATTAAGGGAAAAATCCAGAAATTAAGGATAAATCCCAGAAAAATAAGGAAAAATCCCAGAAAAATTAGGGAAAATCCCAGAAAAATTAGGGAAAATTCCAGAAATTAGGGAAAAATCCCGGAAATTAGGGAAAAATTCCTGGAAATCAAATAATTCCTAAATAAAAGGAAAAATTCGTTGTAAACGTGTAGGTCGCTCCACACTTTACGGAAAAACGAAACCCTGTAAGGGAACAAATAGACTTAACTTCTGCGAAACCTATTCAATGTTTCCCAAAAGTTGGGGGGCAAATGATAGGGATAAATAAATTATTATTGTATAATTAAATACTGCATTAATTGTACAAGCTGTGGGCTACTAGGCCCAATAAAAAGATATATGAAACTCAGACCAGAAAGGTTAAGCCTGATGGACCAGATCAGGCCTGATGGAATAAAAAAGGCCCAAAAGCCCTAATTATTAATTAATTTCGTAATTAATTAATAAGGGAAAAATCAGCTATTGAGAAGAGTCCCGATAAGGATATAAATCCTTATAGATTAGCCTCAAGGGGACCTAAAAGGATAAGGGATCAGCTTCCTACTTCCTAGGACTCCTAAGTCTATCCTAATTCAGAGGCTTGTCCACCAAGTCTCCTATACCAAGTCCAATTCAAGGACTCCCACATCTATATAAGGGGCCTCACCCCACAAATCAAGAACTACGTTTTTTGACTTGATCCTTGGCAATCAGCAAGGTACGTAGGCATCTTGTTAAGGCAGATTGAGTCACGAAACACAAGAGCAGTCAAATCGAGCCTTGGAGCTCACGTTCCTTAGTATTAAATACAGCAATTATATATAGTAGTTTTAATCCATAACAAAGGTAAAGTACATGTACACTAAACCACACCATTGTTGTTTGTAACTACGGATCCTATTGTACGGGAGAGGTGGTAAACACAAGGTGATTTCCTGGTGATCAGAAGAAGTGGTTTGATTCATCACTATTCTTCATAAGGGGAGAAGTTGTTTTCCAAAAGGGGAGTACCATTGGTTTTTATCTGCGGATCCTACTGTACGGGAGAGGTGGTAAATGAAGGTGATCTCCTTTGAGAAATTGATTCTCATAGGGGGAGAAGCAAGAAAGATATGCGCTTCTCAACAGGAAATATGGTTGTATTAAAGAAGCTACTGATGATTACTTCAAGACTGAGAAGTATTATCTGGCAGAGATTTGAAGAACCAAGGAAATGAAGATGAAACTACTTCAAGATCAGTTCGGTGCTAGAGGAACAAGCATCTTTCATTTCAGTTACTCAAGAAATCTGGAAATGCAGTATTTGATCTAGAAAACCAGTAGCATTATTACAAGTCCTGGTACATTGCTTTTTCTAGTTGTTAGTTGAGTTATCCTCTCTATTTAATTTGTTTGTTAGGTTTAACAATAAAATAGGGGAGATTGTTGGTGAGACTGCGTAGCTGTATGAACAGTTATGTGATAACTCAATACGATAACAATACTAGAACATGACAGGTTAATAATACTACGTCTATAAAAGAAATCAGGAAGAATGAAGACAAGGCAAATACAAAGAATCAGGAGATTAGAAGAAGGCCTGAAGTATGTCTACAGGTCACTGAAAGAAGTTCATTAATATGATCATGCCTCAGTGAAGAACAAAGGTTAATGACTTTCAGGGTTTCAGAAATGTTGAAAATTCAATATACAAGTGCTACCAGAAGATTTCAGTGTATTGGCATTGATTGAAGATAGACAGTGTTTGAAACATAAGAATCTGAAGAATTGAAGACAGGGTATAGACAGAGGTTAAAGAAGACATCTGCAGTCTTGAAGTTATACTCACTGAAAGGAGTTTATTTATATGTTAAAGCGTCAATGAAGAATAATGAACGAAGTATTCAAGATTGTAGTAGCAATGAAGACGTTGTCTAAAGTACCAGAAAGGATTCCAGTGAAAGTACAGTTGTTTATTGAAAGTCAATGTACGAATTAATAAAGTTAAGTCAAGCTTAACAATTTAATCAAGGCTATAATACGAAGACCTGAATCGGGGTTAGTCGTCTGTGAACCAGACCAGTTGCACTAGGCGTCAACAGCTCGTGAAAGGAATCTGGGTATTATTCTTAGAAGAATTATTAAGTTGAGGAACGTACTTGGATTGAACGTTTATCTGTTAAAGTACGAGAAGAGGTGCGCAGGGTATACAGCTAAGCGGCTCGAGGGACTGGCGAAGCTCAAAGTTTAATTGTTAAATTAAATAAATTTATATAGTGGACTTTAATATAATTTACTCAATAAACTTAAAATGATTTATTTTATAAACTTTAAATAAGTTTATTTTATAAATCTAAATTAGTTTTTTATATAATATATATTTAAAGTTTATTTAATAAACTAATTTAGTTATAATTTAAACTTAAATAAAAAGAAAAAGAGAAAAAGAGAAAAAAAAAGGAAAAATAAAAAAAGAAAATAGAAAATAGAAAAAGGAAAAAGAAAAACAATAAGAAGAGAGGAATCAAGGTGGCCATATTGTTTATATGGAAACAAGGTAGTCGCCAATTACCATTTTTGGTTAAGTAAAAGGTGACCTTTGTTAAGTATATATATACCACTAGTACAAAGGTCGCAGGTTACTTGGAGGAAACATAAACTAAGGCAAAAGCTACTAGCTACCCTGTGGTCGCCAATCATTTTGTCAAATAAATTCCATGTACAAAAGCTTATCCTCTGGTCACTAGTTAGAAGCAAGTATCCCTCTGGTCACATATCACTCCTCAGCCACTACTTTATTGAATCAATCAATAAATTTATGTGGTTAATATTTATCCACACATCTTTAATGAATATAAAGACTACACTTTGAAGCAGAAACAAGCAGAGAGTTGTTCTGTTTATCTTCTTCTCCAACAAAAAGAGAGATGATAAAACAAGAAGCAAAGATTTATAGAGAAGTTCCGGCACCTTGAATATATGTTTCACTTCTCACCGGAGTAACGTTATAATGCTCGATTTAACTCTTGTATATTCATAGGGGCATTATAATCATTACCCGGTAATTAAATCCTTAGATAAACAAAAGTTAGATCATTGTATAGGATTTGATTTGTAAATCTTTGTAGAAGCTGGGAACTTTGTTGTTCTTAGATTGTAGCCGGTTAATTTATTTACCGGAGTGTAGCAACACCCCCGAGGATTTATATATGATTATAAACTTCCCCGAATATCTTGTGTTCCTCGTTTTATATTCTCAAACACTATTCTCCTCAAGAACAGAACCACTAACCGAGCACTAAATCTATATCCGTTAAAGATTCAAAAGAATTTTTAATTTAGTAATTATCATATTCAACCCCCCCTTCTACGATAATTCGAGACCTAACAAGGTGGTTGTTGCACATAAACTTCTTCTTGCACTCTTTACATCCATTTGATACACCTTGAAATTTGAGTGCGCATCAAATACAAGAAAGATCCTTATTGCCTCAAGTCTTGTAACTGGAGAAAAAGTCTCACCATAATCAATTCCTTCTTCCTATGAGTAGCCTTTTGCAACCAACTATGCTTTATTTCTTGTTACAATTCCATTTTCATCCATTTTGTTCCTGAACACCGACTTTGTTCCAATTACACGTATGTTCTTTGGTGCAGGAACCAATTCCCAAACCTTATTTCTTTCAAACTGATTTAGATCTTCTTACATAGCAGATGTCCAGTCAGGATCAAGTAGAGCTTCCTCAGTTTTCTTAGACTCGCCTTTTGAAAGAAAACATGCATGAAGACATTCATTTGTACTTGCACTTCTAGTCCTCACTCCAACAGTTGGATCACATATAATTGCTTCTCTAGTGTGACTCCTATCCCATATCCTGGTGTGAGTTTGTTCATTGAGTTTTCTGTATTTTTTTCACCATTGGCATGACTTGCAGAATCTTCTCCTCTTTCTCCCCTGAGTTTGTGCTATCAAATTCAGGTGTTTGAGATGAGTTTTCATTCTAATGATTCACTTATTCAGTTGACTCTTCATCTATTCTGTGATTTGTGTTAATTTCATCTTCATCCTCAGAATCATTATCAATGTTGAGATTTTCAAATTTTAGGGCCTCAACTTCATTTTCATCAAGGCATTCCAAGCCTGGACACTTGTCATCATAAAAAGTTACATCTGTTCTTTCGATAATTTTCTTTTGCTCAAGCACATAGACTTTGTAGGCAGTTCTCTCCAATGAATATTCCATAAAAATTGCTTCAAAAACTTTAGAGTCTAATTTTCCCACATATTCAGATTTGTCTTTCAAAACATAACACTTGCTTCCAAATACATGTCACATTAGGCTTTCTTTTAGATAAGATTGAGTACGGTGATTTGTCAAGATTCTTGTTAATCAAATATTTGTGTTGAGTATAGCATGCAGTATTGACAGCTTCTTCACAAAAACTTGTTGGCAGTTTGGCATCTTACAGCATTGTTCTAGCAGCCTCCACTAATGTTCTATTTTTCCTTTCAACAACACCATTCTATTGAGGTGTCCTAGCTGCTGAGGATTCTTGAACAATACCTTTATCTTTGCAGAATTCAGTTGAAGTTGCATTTCTAAATTCTGTGTCATTGTCACTCCTCAATATTTTCACATAATTCTGATCTTCGGCCTGCTTCTCTATCTTCTTGATGTGTTCAATTATAATGTATGGAGTTTCATCCTTGGAATTCATAAATTCTACCCATATTTACCTTAAGTAGCCATCCACCATCACAAGTACATACTTCTTGCTTGAAATTGATAAGACATTTACTAGTCCAAATAAGTCCATGTGAATAAGTTGTAAAGGTGCACTTATGAAATTCACTGTTTTACTCTTGTGACTTGATTTCTTCATTTTTTTCCTTTTTGACAAGACTCACAGACCTCATTCTGAGCAAACTTCAGATTTGGCATGGCTCTCACTAACTCCTTTTGGACTAGAGTATTGATTGCCTTATAATTCAAGTGAGAGAGATTTTTATGCCACAACTTGCTTTATTCTTCAGATGCCTTGATGTAGAATCAACAAATTTCATCCTCATTTGCTGAGTGCAGATCCGAAAAAATAAGCTTCCTTTTCTTGCTCCTTTCAGAGCAACTTTACTAGTGTTTTTGCTGATGATTAAGCATTCTCCTTTGTCAAATTTAACATTGAATCCTCTATCAGTGAATTGACTGACAATTAGGAGATTTACTTCCAAACTAGCAACCAATGCTACATCTTTAATGACAACATTTCTAGAAATCAATTTGCCATATCCCATTGTGAAACCTTTGTTGTTGTCTTCAAAATTCACTAATGAGTCAGCCATCTCCTTAAACTGTGATAGCAGGGCCTTATCACCTATGTCTTGAGCATCCACTATCTATAATCCATATGACTTTCTTCATTTTGCCCTGCACATAATGAGGATTAAGTGTTTTTAGCTACCCAAGCAGTGTTGGGTACTTTCTTCTCGTTAACAGAATGTGCAGAATTAGAATGAGTTGATTCAAAATTTATGTTGTTCATTGCTTGATTTCCATGTTCCTTTTTAGCTGTAGACCCAATATTGATTTTTTTGAGGTCTACTCTCAGTTTGTGGCAACTTGTCATTATTTTCATGTTGCAAGGAATGCAATCAAACTTATCACAGAAGGAATAGGGATCTTCAGTCTTTACTTCATTATATTTGCATGCTCCTAATCCTGGCTCACTAACAGACTTTTTATAAAGGTGAGTTAGATGATTTGTAGAGCCACATTTATGACACTGTTTTCTAGGAGCATCTGCAAAAAATGCAAAGTATTACTTTTGTTTATCCCAATCTTTCCATTTCTATTTTTCTTCTTCTTTCCTGCATTCTCGGTTTTAACTTTCTTGATTGGCTTCTTGGAAATTTGATCAACCATGGGCTTCTTCTCAGCTTTAGAAGTTGGAGTTGTTTCTGTACATTTCTTTTCATTGTCCTCATCAGTAATTTCTTGCTTTATGATCAGCTCTTCTTTACTGAAATTTATTATACATGCTTTGAACATGGGTGAACCAACCTTTCTCAGCATAGCTAGGACATCTTCACTTGTGGTTGCTTTTCCCTTGTCACCTTCAACTTTCATGTTGGTGTTTAATGCATCATAATCCAAGCCAATAGCTATATTAGCACATGACTTGTTCTTCTCATTGTACTGACCAACCAACTGCGATGTATTTCTGAATGATTTCAGTTTCACTTCATTCTTCTCTAGCTTCTCCCTCAACACAACTTCTATCTCAGTAGCATACTTTAGCTTGTTCTTTAGATATTCATTTTCTTGCTTGACAGTTTTAAGCTCAACAAGCTGCAGTTCTAGATCTTGTTTCTCAATCTCAAGCTTCTCATTAGCTTTTGATAACCTACTGACCTCTTCAGTAACTGCTACCAAGCTAGTATAGATGTGGAACATTTTCATGCTCATCTTTTCTAATAGTCTTCTTATATTGATTAGCATTCAAATCAATAGTAGTAAGAGTTGGTACCTTTGTTTTTGATAAGGATGACTCTCCTTGCTCCAAGTCCATCAGTGCATAGTTTCCAAACTCCTCATCTTCATCATTGTCATAATCATCCCAACTCTTTCTTTCTGTAATATAAGCTTTACCATGTTGCTTTCTTAAAAGAGCTCCATACTTTGCTTCCAATTCAAGATAAGCCTTACTCTTTTTCACCTTTTTAGGCTTTCTGCATTCTATAACAAAATGGCCCAATTTATTATAATTGAAGCACCTGATCTTTGACCTATCAACAGATCCTGTTTTGTAGCCATTTTTGCTGCTAGAGTTGTACTATACCTTTGCCTTCCAGCTGATGTCCTTGTTGGATATTTGTCCCTTATTTTTGAAGAACTTTGGCTTCTTTACTCTAATTTTAGAGAATTTTCTTTCTAAGTAAGCCATAGACTGATCTAACTCATGCAGTTCATCCAAGGTATAGAATTCATCCTCTTCAAGTTCAAGAATAACTTGCTTCCATGGTTCCTTGTTCTTTAGCTCATTACTTGAAGTAACTGGAGTCTAGATTTCTTGTTCATCATTATATGACTGACTGTCATTAACAATTAGAGCACTTGATCCATCAACAATATGCCCTTAACCATCTCTTAAAGATTTTCTTTGGATTATTTCCAGTTCATAAGTTTTTAAAATACCATATAAAACTTCCAGTGTCATTCTGCTCAAGTATCTCCCTTCTCTTATAGCTGAAATCTTCTGTTCCAAATGGTCAGAAAGGGTGAGCAAAAACTTCAAGTTAACCTCCTCAGCTTCATAGTATTTATCATGAAGCTGTAAATCATTTATCAGCTTATTGAATCTATCAAAAATATCAGTTATACTCTCCTTTGGTTTAGCCATAAAACCCTCATACTGAGATACCAAAATCCTCCTTTGATTTGACCTAAGTTCCAATATCCCTTCACACAAAATTTCTATTTTCTCCCAGATCTGCTTAGTTGTATCACAATTGAAAATATTATTGTACATGACAATGTCAAGTGACTCTATCAGAATTAATTGCAGACCACTGTTAAGAGAGACCTTTTCTTTCTCAGTTTTTGTGTATTTTGAGGGATCTTTAGGGGCATAATGAGCTGGGATGACCATGTCTCCATCTGTAGATTCCTCAACTCTTTTCATGGGAGTGAAAGGGTCATTCTTGAGAATCTGGACATATAATGGGTTGGCCATCTTTATAAACAGCAATATTTTCTTTTTCCATAATGTGTAGTTAGTCTTATGAAAGGTTGGTATCTTTATATTGCTAATCTTCTATGTATTGATTCTTCCAAGATCTTTAATCTGTTTGCTTTCAGACATTGCTCTGATATCACTTGTTGGGTAATAAATACAACACAGGGGTTGAATATGTTTTAGATATTTTTAAGGCTTTTTGGTAATAAATACAACACAGATAAAAAATGAAGTAATATTATATTTGCTGAAATAAAATAGTGCACACAATATTTCAAAACTCACTTAATTTTGTATTAAAATCAAGCTAGTATTTTGCTACAAATCCTGGGTTCTTTGTAAGTAAAGAACTCATCTTCTTCCTCAAGAGAGTTACAAGAAAAACTAGATCTGGTTGATATAATTTAAAAGCAAATGACCAGTTTTTACTCTATAGATTAGTAAACACAGGTTTATAAAGTATGCAATAAGATGTACTAAACCCTACTTTAAGTTATCTCTTAAGCTTTTCATTTATGGCTTAGTGAATCCTTGCATATCTTGTAGATCTGTGGCTTTCCTTTGTCAGTTAATCTTGGCCTTTGATCTTGTACTCTTCAAACTGCTTTTGTTGACTTTTCAATCTAAGTGATTAGATCGTTTGTTGGTTGATAATCTTGAATATTTTAACTTTTCTGCATTCTGTACTTGAACTTTATGTCCGGATCTCCAGTTTGTTGTTATAGAGAATTGACATCTCAATAATTATAATGGTTTATCGAGATCTCTTAGTTCTCTACAAGTGTTTTGACTTGTCGAGGTCTCCAAGTTCTCTATAAGTGAATTTGGCTTGTCGAGGTCTCTGAGTTCCCAATAGGTAACTTTGACTTGTAGAGATCTCTGAGCTCTCTATAAGTGAACTTGGCTTTTCGAGGTCATTGAGTTCTCGATAGATAACTTTGACTTGTCGAGATCTCTGAGTTCTCTATAAGTGAACTTGGCTTGTCGAGGTCTCCCAATCTCTGCATCTAGAAATAACTTATCGTTATCTCTAATCATCTTATCTTCATTTGCCTTGTCGATATCTCTCAGTTCTCGATATGCAAAAATGACTTGTCGATATCTTCAATCTTCATATCTTCATTTGACTTGTCCATATCTCTGAGACTTCTCGACGAATTTGGACTTCTCGTTAAGTCATTGTGGAGTTCTCGAATGACTTCTCTATATGACTTGATCTGTGACTGTAGATATCTTGACTTAGAACATTTTTCTCAAAATAGATTTATTCAATTTCAAGCATCTTCACAATTTCTCTGAGGTAGATCTTCTTGATCTTTTTCCAGAGTTTTGTTGTGCAAGACATGCCTATACTTTAACAAGACTAAGTCAAAATTGACAGCCCAAAGTAAGTTGTATAATAATCTAAGCTTGCATTTTATATTGTATCACTTAAGTCTGTAAAAGTGTAAATAGATTAGACTGGAGTATTTTTCCGTAAACAGTCTCAAGCCTAAGAATAAACTCTGGAAGAAGATCGTGTAGATCATGCCTCAGAGAAAATGTGAAGAAGCTTGGAGTTGAATAAATATGTTTTGGGTCTAAGTCAAGAAATCTACAAGTCACAGATTAAGTCTTATAGAGAAGTCATTCGAGAACTCCAGAATGATTTATCGAGAAGTCAAAAAAAGCTTATAGAGAAGTCTCAGAGATATCGATAAGCCAAATTGAAGACATGAAGATTGGAGATATCGACAAGTCATTTCTTTACTAAAGAACTCTGAGATATCGATAAGTCAAATTATCACTAGAGATCTCTGAGATATCGATAAGTCAAATTATCACTAGAGATCTCTAAGATATCGACAAATCATTTCTTCACTAGAGAACTCAAAGATATCGATAAGTCAAAATGAAGACATGAAGATTGGAGACCTCGACAAGCCTAATTCTCTTATAGAGAACTCAGAGACCTTGATAAGTCAAAACAACTATAGAGTAATAAGAGATCTCGATAAGCCATTATACTTATCGAGATGTCGAGTTCTCTATATAACACATTGGAGATCTCGATGTAAAACTTAAGTATAGAATGCAGATCAGTTAAATATCCAAGATTATCAATCAACAAACAAATCAATCACTAATTTGAAAAGTCTACAAAAAGCAGCTTGAAGAGTACAAGATCAAAGGCCAAGATTAACTGACAAAGTAAAGTCACAGACAAGCACGATTTGTAAAGATACATTAAGCCAGAAATAGAAAGTTTTAGTTAACTTAAAGTAGGGTTTAGTACATGCTATGTTGTGTAAAACCAGCGGTTACTGTTCTATAAAGTAAACACTGGATGCTTTATTTCAGTTATAGCAAAATAGATCTAAATATCTTGTAACTCTCAAGAGAGAAGCTGAGTTCTTAATATACCAAGAACCTAGAAATTTGTAGCAAAATACTAGCTTGATTTTTATATAATATTAAGTGAGTTTTTAAATATTGTGTGCATTGTCTTTAGTTCAGTCAACATAATATTTTTACATTTCTTATCTGCTTTGTTCATCTAGTTTAAGATAATCAAAAAGACATTAAAATTGTCCAGAACACATTCACCCCCTGTGTTGTATTCATTACCTAACAAGTGGTATCAGAGAAAAATCTGAGAGCAAACAAATTAAAGACCTTGGAAGAATGAATACATAGAGATTTTATGTGAAGGAACAGAGGAGGTTAGGTCAAACCAAAGGAGAACTATGGTTTCTCAGTATGAAGGGTTTATGGCTAAACCAAAAGAAGGAATCACTGAAGTTTTTGAAAGGTTCAATAAATTGATATATGACTTGCAGCTACATGATAAATATTATGAAGCTGAGGAGGTTAACCTAATGTTCCTGTTATCTCTTCCTGACCATCTTGGATAGAAAATATCAACTATTAGAGAAGAAAGATATTTAAGCAGAATAACCTTGGAAGTTCTATATGGAATCTTGAAAACTTATGAACTTGAAATGAAGCAAAGGAATTCATTGAAAGCATACCATGTTCATGTTGTTGATGGTTCAAGTGCTTTGATTGTGAATGACAGAGAAGAAAGTGAAGATGATCAAGATGATCAAGTTCCAGTTGTTCAAGATATGGAACAAAAAACTAAAGGACCTCAGAAGCAAGTTATATTGGAGCTGGAGGAAGATGAATATTACATCCTGGATGAGCTAGATGAAATGGATCAATCCATGGCTTACTTGGCTAGAAAATTCCAACATAAGAGTCAAGAAGCCAAGATTTTTCAAAAGCAAGGGACAATCTTCCAACAGCAATAATTGGAAACCAAAAGCTGAGTACAATTTAGCTAAAAAAGGTGGCTTCAAAACAGGATCTGTGGACAGATCAAAGATAAGGTGCTTTAACTGAGATGAGTTGGGTCACTTTGCTACTGAATGCAGAAAGCCTAAAAAGGTGAAGAAACACAAGGCCTATCTTGAACTGGAAGCAAAGTATGAAGCTCTCTTGAAAAAGAAGTCTATAAAAGCTTATATTGTAGAAGGAAATAGTTGGGATGATACTAATGTTGATGATGAGGATGAAGAGGTTGGAAACTATGCACTCATGGCTTTTGAGCATGGAGAAGCATCCACTTCAAAATCAAAGGTACCAACTCTAACCACTGTTGATTTAAATGCTAGTCAATATAAGAAGACTGTGGAAAAGATGAGTGTGGAGATGTTCCATATACACACTAGCTTAGTAGCAGCTACTGAGGAAGTCAGTAGGCTAACAAAAGCTAATGAGAAGCTTGAGAGTTAGAAACAAAATATGGATCTACTGCTTGTGGGGCTTGAGTCAGTCAAGCAAGAAAATGAATATTTGAAAAACAAGTTGAAGTGTGCCAATGAGATTGAAACTGTGTTAAGAGAAAAGATTGAGAATAATGAGCTGAAATTAAAATCATTAAGGAATGCATATGAGTTGGTTGGTCAGTACCATTAGAAGAATAAGCCATGTGCTAATATAGCTATTGGTCTTGATTATGATGCTTTGAATAGCAATAAGAAAGCTGTAGGTGATAAAGGAAAAGCAACAGAAAATAAAGATGTTCCATCTATGTTGAGAAAGGTTGGTTCACCTATGTTCAAAGCATGTGAAGTAGATTTTAGTGAAGAAGAGTTAATCATAAAGCAAGAAATTGGTGATGATGTGACGCCCTCCAAACCCAGTCAGAAGTTTAGGGACCACAACACACACACACACCATATTCAAACCTATTTATGAATATAATGATATATAGAAATGACCCTACTTACCATTATCCACGGATCGAAGCAGTTTAAAATATGCCCACAAGTCAACACCTTATTTATATTGCAATCATTCCAAATCCCAATTTATTTATCTTACAACGGAAGTTTAAACTTTATTACAAACTATCAACATAACCAAGCCAAACATCATCTGCTAGTCTATTCCATTTCAACCTGGATACCTAGCTCGCACACTTGTTTGGGGATCCTCGCTACCACCAGTTTCCTTTTTCACTGGAAAAGAATATAAACAGATTTGCAAGAGTGAGCTAACTAGCTCAGCAAGTCACAATGATAGTAACTGAGATTGACAATGATCAATTAAAATGATATAAGGAATCAAGTTTATTGATAAGTAATGATTACAATTGGATATTCACTTTTATTTTAAAAACCAAGGTTAGGATGCTGATCAGTCACGCACTAACCCCGAGCAAGGCTTTCAGCATTGCTCTAAATACTGGATCCAAGGCACACATTGGCCTATTATGACCACGAATCTGGTCCGGCCATGAATCTGGTCCATATTTAAAAACAATCCAATTCTAGTATCACAATATGATAAGCAATGTAAATCAATAGTTGAATCATAAACAACATTTATCTTGAAGCATAGGATGATCTGTAATTCTATGAAATAACAAGGAAATCATAAAGGTTGAGTTTCAATCTAGGAAAGATTCAGAAAGCAGAAGACCCAAGGGTTCAAGAGTTACAAGAATCGGTCTTCTGTTACACAAGATATAAGGTTTGGTACGTTAAGCAATCTCATATCGAGAATCAGTATGTGGTAGATATGTATTTGTGGAGTAGTATCATATAGGTGTGGTTTGTATTTGAGAATTGAACAATCAATGGTTTATGAAGAATCAGGCTTATGGCTCAAGATTAATAAGAATCAGGGTTTGGGGTTAAGTACTTCAAAGTACTTGCAATATAGAATAGGAACAATTTGGAATACTTGAAGAGAGTCCAGGGATACTTGCCTTATCAATCCATTTACTTCCTAGCACTTGACAATTAGTTTTCACTCGTCAATCACTTGCTTTCCCTTTCTATGTCTCACTTCCTTTGTTAAACATCATATTTACGTATCAATACTTATTCACATCTCGTTCTATTCGTTACAAGCTTCTAACTAACCTTCATTTTACCCAAATCCGATGCACGGATTGAAAGTTATGAATAAAACAGTTAAATAATGCACGTAAAATAACATTGTGCATCAATCAGATCACATATAACACGTAGCACGTAAGATCTTCAATTAAAATAATTATTCAAAGAAGATTCGGGGTTAAAATGATTTCCTATGTATTTATTACGAATTTTTGAACATTTTTCGGAATTAATACGGGTCTCCGACTCATTTTATAATTAAATAACATGGTTCGAATACCCGAATCTGACTTTAAAATAATTTTATAATAATTAACGAGCCTTGAAAATAATTTAAAATATTAGTTTAAAGCTCAAAATTATTTTTTGAAATTTTTAAATCAAATTAAATGATTAAATCTAATTATTAAATTAATTAATAATTAATTAATTAATTAATTAATATTAAATTAATCGATTAATTAAAATAATTAAAAACTAATTAAAATAAATTAAAATAAATTAGATTTATTTTTTAAATAATTAAAAATAATTTTTCTGAATTTAAAATAATTTTCCAGAATTAAATATAGATTTTAAGAATTTAAAATAAATTTTTAGAAATAAAACAGAATTTAAAAATAATTTTTTTAAAAAAAAAGAAATCAGAAACAGAGTCTGATTTTGAATTAGGGAAAAAGAGGATTGAAATCGGGTTGTATCCCGGGTCGAAATAGACCCGACCGGGTCGTTCAAGAATAGTCGGTCGGTTCCAGAATCCGGTGGCCGGTAACGAACTCCGGCGAGGCTAATTCAGGCGATTCACAACTCAAAGGTTTTCCGGTGGTCATGATTCAGGCGTCCAAAAATGCAGATGGTTACATGAATCGTGTTGTTTTTACACGATCTATCGGTTAACGCAACTCAAACATACCCAGAATCAGCCGAATTGAAAATCCTAAATTTAAATTGAAATTATTCGTGAATATAACCCTAATTTCATTTTTACAGAATCAAACATCATTTTCTCAATGTTATTGAATCCTATTTTTGACATATAATATACCTAATTAACCAGAAAAATATTATCTACATAATGAAATCATTAAATCATATCAACAACATCAAGATCAAATTTTTATAATTTAATCTTTAATAAATTCAAAATAAAACAAATAAATAAGAAGAAAACCTTGATTTCTGCACTTAAATAGATGGTTGATTCAGAATGGTATTTTCGAGAGCTTCGATTTGATATATTGCACGCTTGAATTGGAGTTCGATAACGCCTTCGTTCGTGGGTTTGATTTTCAAGAACGTAATGTTTTTAGGGTTTTTATCTATAAATTAATGGTTTTGACTGACTGATTGTGATTATACGACTAAAATGAAATAATAAAAGGGCTATTTATATTTATAGAATATTGGATCGTGTTGGATCGTATTGGATCGTTAAATTAGTTGCTTAGCCGCTAAGTAACTATAAAAACGATCCGTTTTGATACCCGTATTGGATAATAATCCAAACTGGCCTTTTTATAAAACACTTTATATGAAAATAACATAATATTATCCCGTCTTTTGAGAATACGGGTTTTGTTGATATATGAAAATAATTATCGTATCGAAAATTGTACGCCGGGACGCGTACGGATCGAACCGTAATCCGTATCGAAAAAGTCAAAACACGGAAAATGCCCGGAATTACCAGATTAGGTTAGAAAGTAGTTTTCGGACGAGTTTCGGGTTATAAAAACGTAAAAAACGGTTGAGGTTGGACGATTCCCGGTTTATAAAATAATTTTCTAATTATTCAGAAAATAATTAATAAATTCATAAATTAATATAAAATAATATAACACTCCAAAAATTACCAGAAAAATATCACAGTTATCTATATTTTATTCCAGAAATATTAAGATTAACATACTCATATCCTGTCACATATAAACATCTAAATATTATTATCAATCAACAGATAATTCACCAAAATTCACATAATAATCACATAATAATCATTTATTGATAAAAATAATTACACGCGATATCTCGGATATTACATCCCCTCCCTTTAAAAGGATTATGTCCTCAGAATCTCCTAAGTAAACAACTGAGGGTACTTTTCTCGCATATCGCTTTCTAACTCCCAGGTTGACTCTTCAACCTTTGTGTTTCTCCACAATACTCTTATCAAATTTACCACTTTATTTCTCAATACATTTTCTCTCATTTCTAGAATCTCTATTGGATTCTCTACATATGATAAATCTGCCTGAAGTTCTATCGGCTCATACTCGATTACATGCTTAGAATCTGTATTATATCTCTTAAGCATTGAGACGTGAAAAATATTATGAATATACTCCATATGTGGGGGTAATGCCAACTCGTATGCTACTTTGCCGACATGTTTCAAAATTTCAAAAGGTCCAACGTATCTAGGACTCAGCTTTCCTTTCTTTCCAAATATTGACAATCCTTTCCACGGTGACACCTTTGGTAACACTAGATCTCCGTCTTCAAATTCCATATCTTTCCTGGATTGGTCTGCATACTTTCTTAGGCGATCTTGTACTACAATTAACCTTTTCTGGATGACTTCCACAACCTCATTTGTCTGCTGTACCAATTTAGGTCCAAGTATCTTACGTTCTCCGACTTCGTCCCAATATACTGGTGATCGACATTTGCGTCCATAAAGAGCTTCATAGGGTGGCATTCCGATACTGGCATGATAACTGTTATTGTAAGCAAACTCCACTAAGGGTAAATGCTCGTCCTAATTGCCTTTATAATTAATGGCACAAACACGTAACATGTCTTCAATTGTTTGGATTGTTCTATCGCTTTGGCCGTCCGTCTGCGGATGATAAGCCGTACTCAAATTCAACTTAGTTCCCAAGCATTCTGGAAAACTTCTCCAGAATCTTGAATTGAATTGTGGATCTCGATCAGATATAATAGACACAGGGCCTCCATGCCGCACTACTATTTCTTTCAAATACATGTGAACCAACTTATCCAGTGAAAACCTTTTATTGATGGGCAAGAAATGAGTTGATTTCGTTAGTCTGTCCACTATGACCCAAATAGCATCATGGTTTGCTTTCGTCCTAGGTAATCCGACTATAAAATCCATAGAAATGTGCTCCCATTTCCACTCTGGAATCTCTAAAGGATGTAATAATCCACTTGGTCTCTGGTGCTCTGCCTTAACTATTTGACATGTGTAACATTTGCTAACCCATTCTGCAATTTTTCTTTTCATGTCTGGCCACCAATAATTCTCCTTTAAATCTCTGTACATCTTGGTACTTCCGGGATGGATTGAATACCTTGAGTTGTGAGCTTCTTGTAGAATTTCATTCTTCAATTCTATCACTAGTGGAATCCAAATTCGGGAAGAAAAACTGAGAATACCTTGATCGTCTTTCTGAGTGCATAATTCTTCTCCAACCAAACGATTGATATCCTGTTCCATTATTTCCTTTTGACATTTTCTTATCTTTTCTAGCAATTTTGGTTGAAAAGTCATACTATACATCTTTGCTTCATTAGGATTGCCAATTCTGACTTCCAATTCCAATTTCTGAAATTCCTTGTATAATTCTTCAGGTATCGTCAGCATGTTCAGTCTTTCCTTTCTGCTTAATGCATCTGCCACCACATTCGCTTTTCCTGGATGATAGTTAATCGAGCCATCATAGTCCTTGATCAACTCCAACCATCTTCTATGTCTCATCTTGAGCTCCTTTTGCGTGAATATGTACTTCAAACTCTTATGATCCGTATAGATCTCGCATCTTTCTCCATATAAATAATGTCTCCAAATCTTTAAGGCAAATACTATCGCTGCTAGTTCCAAGTCATGAGTAGGATACTTCTGCTCATGAGGTTTCAGTTATCTAGATGCATATGCAATGACTTTATCATACTGCATCAAAACACAACCTAATCCTTTATGAGAAGCATCACTATAGATTACAAAATTTCCTTGATCATCTGGAAGTGACAAAATAGGTGCCGTGATTAACCTTTTCTTCAACTCTTGAAAAATTTCTTCGTATTTCTCATTCCATATAAACTTCTCATTTTTCCTGGTAAGCTTCGTCAAAGGCGTCGCAATCTTCGAGAAATCTTGAACAAATCTTTGATAATATCCTGCTAATCCCAAGAAACTTCTCACTTATGTTGGTATTTTTGGCCTTTCCCAATTCGTAATAGCTTCAATCTTTTCTGGGTCCACTTTGATTCCTTAATTACTTACTACGTGCCCTAAGAATTGAACTTCTTGTAACCAAAATTCACACTTCGAAAACTTTGCATACAACTTCTTCTTTCTCAAAATTTCCAAAGTTGTCCTTAGATGTTCCGCGTGATCTTCCGTTGACTTGGAGTAGATCAAAATATCATCGATAAACACAATTACAAACTTGTCCAAATATTCCTTGAAAATTATGTTCATCAAGTCCATAAATGCAGCTGGGGCATTGGTCAATCCAAAAGACATCACTAGGAATTCGTAATGACTGTACCTTGTTCTGAAAGATGTCTTTGGTATATCTTCAGGTTTGATCTTTAATTGATGATATTTGGATCTCAAATCAATCTTAGAAAAATACTTGGCTCCTTTCAGCTGATTAAACAAATCGTCGATTCGAGGCAATGGATACTTGTTCTTGATCGTGAGCTTATTGAGTTCTCGATAGTCGATGCATAGCCTCATGCTTCCGTCTTTCTTCTTAACAAATAATACTGGTGCACCCCATGGGGATACATTGGGTCAAATCACTCCTTTTTCTAATAACTCTTACAATTGCTTTGCAAATTCCTTCATTTCAACATGCGCCATTCTATATGGGGCCTTAGATACTGGTTCCGTTCCGGGTGCTAAGTCGATCGCAAACTCAATTTCTCTATCTGGAGGAAGTCCTGGTAATTTGTCTGGAAACACATCTGGAAATTCATTTACCACTGAAATATCTTTCAGTTTTGTTGCAATAACTTCTTGGCTTGAATTATCATCAAGAACTTCTTTGCTTGCTTCTGGCCTTTAAACGTTACCACTTTCTCGTCTAACGTCTTCAAAATTACCTTCTTGTTACGACAGTATATCTGAGCACCATGCTTAGATAGTCAGTCTATTCCTAAAATAATGTCAAACTCTCCTAACTTAAATGGTATCAAGTTAGCTTCAAACTTATTGCCATAAATCTCAATCTCACAGTTCTTACACACTTGGTTCACAGATACACGCTCCTGATTTGCTAATTCTACCATCATAATCTCACTTAACAATTCAATTGGGAAATTTAATTTATCAACAAAATCTTGAGAAATAAATGATCGAGTTGCTCCCTAATCTACTAGCACTTTAGCACATAAAGAATTCACAGTAAGCGTACCTGCCACAACATCAGTGTCCATGATAGCAGCTTTCACAGACATGTCATAAACTCTAGCTCTGGGAGGTTCATTCACTACTGGAGGGGCTCCCATGATTCGCAGTGTATTATTGACTGAAACTGGTGCCTTGCAATCCCTTGCTATGTGTCCTGGCTTTCCGCACTTGAAACAGGTATACCCAATTGCTGGAACTTTTCCTGCCTGATTCCTGGTAGGCTGATCCTTGTTGGCTGGCTCCCTGGCTAGCTGATTACGGCACTCCCTTGAATAGTGCCCCCTCTGGTTGCATCTGTAGCAGACCACATTCAACTTGTTGCAAACTCCACCATATTTCTTTCATCTAGTAAAGCTAGACTCTGCTGGGTTGGTTGGTTCCCAGTGGCTGGATGATTACCTTGTCCTCCGTTGCCTGTATTTTGTCTGTCAAATTTTTTTACTGGTTGGAATTTGCCCTTCCTCTGATTGAAATTTGGAAACTTCCCTGCTTGGGACTGTCTTTCATTCCCTTCAAACTTCCTTTTCTTACTTTCCTTCTCTTTCTGAGACATTTCACTTTCTGTCTCCACAACTATAGCCTTCTGCATAACTCCCGCATACGTGTCCAATTTAAATATAACCACCTTCCCTCAGATCCATGGCTTGAGTCCTTGCTGAAACCTCTTAGCCTTCTTCCTATCAGTATCCACATAGGATGGCACAAACCTAGACAATTCCTCAAACTTGCTTTCATAATCTGCCACTGACATGTTTTCATGCTTGAGCTCCAGAAATTTCAATTCCATTTGATCCTGAACAAACTGAGGGAAATACTTTTCTAAAAACAATTCCTTGAATCTCTCCCACGTAACCTCATATGTACCTTCCAACACTTTAACAGTTTCCCACCAGTAGGTGGCTTCATTCTTCAGGTAATAACTTGCAAACTCAGTCTTTTGTTCCTCCCTCACCTTAACTAAGGCAAAGGCCTTCTCAATCTCCTTCAACCAGACCCTTGCCTCAATCGGATCTACAGAACCTTTAAACTCTGGTGAATTCACCGCCTGAAAGGTCTTAAAGGTTACCTGAGGGTTAGTCTGCCTCTGCTGTTGTTGAGTCAGGTGGACTGTCTGTTTGGCCAAGATTTGAAGAATCTGTGCTACAGTTGGGTCTAGGGGACCTAGATTCACATTCTGGTTATTGTTATCTTGGGTATTGTTGTTGTTGTTGTTGGTTTCTTCATTTTGGTTGGTAGCACGGGTATTTCTTCCAGGAGGCATTTTTGGTAAAGAATCAAACAACTTATTTAGCCTTTAAATCAAATCCCTTTTTCTGAAAAGATTTTTGTAAAACAAAAATATCTCTTTTTGAAAACATTTTCAGTAGTTGAACTAAGTACATTGCATGCTTCTTTACAGAATGTAAACAGTTAAGGGAAAAAGGGTACATGTTATCACAAGAGTTTATAACCGGTGCAGTCAGATAAAACAGGTTTAGTAAAGTAATGATAATTCTCGAAAAAGGAAAGGTACTGATATATATCAAAGTTTGGTGGTACAAGCGCGAAACATTTTATTGAAGGCAAAGGTACAACAGGCCTATCCATTAGTCATCAAGTCTTGTTTATTTATATTCCCACCAAAAGTCTGATCTTACATATCACACGTTATTATACATATATCAGCTGTCACATCATCTCCGTCATCTAGTTTCAAGTACTCTTCGGGTAACCTGAATCTCATTCCGAAATTCCCTCACATTCCTGCCAACATCTATAGTCCTGATAATGTGTTGTAGTTTCCGGATATGTGCCCTAAAGGGCTTTTCGCTCCAAAAGAAGAGCCTCATACTAGAGATTACTGAAGAAATTCATTATCATAGAATACCAAATGAAATTTCAAAATCAAGGAAATTGAATGAAAAGGAATAATGAAGAAGATGTAGGTATGACTAATAGCAACCATACAAGTACATAAGATGGCTAGTCTTAGTACCGTATAGTTCACAACACATAATTCGGTGGCATCCCACCAGACCCTTTTGTCACACAGACATATAGTCAATGCATATGCATTGTTTGCCCCAATCATCTGATAGAATCACTGAGAAAAGAAACAATGTTTAGATAGAAAAAATTCACAAATAGGGAAGGATAGAATCTGATTTATAATGGGATCAACAAAATCCTAAGACGCACCCGCAACCGAATGTCCAATAGAGTCAGAATCATCAGGTAGAGGTCCTTGAATAGGTGTTCTCATACTTGGAGGTATAATAGTTCATATTGGAGCAATCGTCACAACAGGTATTATGGCTGACACCGGTGGAAGAGCAGGACATGGATCAGATGGCGGTCTTCCAACAGAAGGCTCCGAGTAATCAGATGATATCGAAATAAAGGAATCTGCCATCGCTGCTATCTAAAAATCACGTTGCTAGATAAGAATCTCGAATCTCGTTACGAATCATACTAAAACCTACTATAGCAACAAGAAAGTTGTAGGTGATAAAGGAAAAGTAACAGAAAATGAAGATGTCCCAACTATGCTGAGAAAAGTTGGTTCACCTATGTTCAAAGCATGTGAAGTAGATTTCAGTGAAGAAGAGTTGATCATAAAGCAAGAATTTGTTGATGATGTGACGCCCTCCAAACCCGGGTCAGAAGTTTAGGGACCACAACACACACACACCATATTCAAACCTGTTAATGAATATAATGATATATAGCAATGACCCTACTTACCATTTTCCATGAATCGAAGCAGTTTAAAGTATGCCCACACGTCAACACCTTATTTATATTACAATCATTCCAAATCCCAGTTTATCTATCTTACAACGGAAGTTTAAACTTAATTACAAACTATCAACACAACCAAGCCAAACATCATTTGCTAGTCTATTCCATTTCAACCTGGATACCTAGCTCGCACACTTGTCTGGGGATCCTCGCTACCACCAGTTTCCTTTTTCACTGGAAAAGAATATAAACAGATTTGCAAGAGTGAGCTAACTAGCTCAGCAAGTCATAATGACAGTAACTGAGATTAATAATGATCAATTAAAATGATATAAGGAATCAAGTTTACTGATAAGTAATGATTAGAATTGGATATTCACTTTTATTTTAAAAATCAAGGTTAGGCTGCTGATCAGTCACGCACTAACCCCGAGCAAGGCTCCCAGCATTGCTCTAAATACTGGATCCAAGGCACACATTGGCCTATTATGACCACGAATCTGGTCCGACCACGAATCTGGTTCATATTTAAAAACAATCCAATTCTAGAATCACAATATGATAAGCAATGTAAATCAATAGTTGAATCATAAACAACATTTATCTTGAAGCATATGATGATCTGTAATTCTATGAAATAACAAGGAAATCATAAAGGTTGAGTTTCAATCTAGGAAATATTCAGAAAGCAGAAGACCCAAGGGTTCAAGAGTTACAAGAATTGGTCTTCTGTTACACAAGATATAAGGGTTGGTATGTTAAGCAATCTCATATCGAGAATCAGTATGTGGTAGATATATATTTGTAGAGTAGTATCATATAGGTGTGGTTTGTATTTGAGAATTCAATAATCAATGGTTTATGTAAGGTCCCGTAAGAGGGATATTTTAAGCTAGAAGGGGGGTTGAATAGCTTAATTACCAATTTATATATTGTTGTGGCATTTTAAAAATATTTTATCCCTTTTTAAAACTTTACCGAGTGGTTATGCAGTTTATATGTGCGGAAGATAAAGTGCAAGGAAATAAAATACCACACGGTGATTTTATCCTGGTTCGCGATGGCGCAACCTCTAATAGATTCGCTCACCCCTACTCCAGTCCCCGAGCTCCTCTGCCGGACTTGGGATTTTCCCTTATAATAAACTCGCTCCTTTAGTAGGCAGAGAAGCCTTTACACCCTTTACAAGTATTTATCTTGGTGTGTAACACAAGGGTCACCACCTCAAAATAAATGTAATACCTACACAACTTATCTTAGACAATAACTCCCCGCTATTTCTTCAAAGTTGTTGTAGAGCCTTTGTGTGGACTTGGCTTCCTTAGCTTTTGTCGGTCTTGGATCTTAGTGATCCGGTCTTGGGTCTTTCCTCTTCTTCATGGTACGAAGACTACTAAATCCCCGTTAGTACATCTAGGACTTGGGTCTTAGAACGAGAATCACCTCACGTCACTTCACCTCACTACAAAACTAACAAGACAATCCACGAAACAAACCAAGTATAGAAAAGATGGTTTGAACTAGTATGTTATTGTACTAGCCCACAATTAGTATAATATTCAAATAAGAATATTAAAACTAAATAACAATACTTGACTTAAGAATAATACAAGTTGGTCAAGTATATTTATAATTATTCCTTTATAGATTTAATAAAGTTATGGAGTAATATGAGAAGTCCCTGTTTATTTTAAGCACTTATGGCTTATGGCTTATGACTTCTTTAGTATTCTTCTTCTTTCGATTATGTATTTATAAATCGAAGAATACTTTAGTTAGAATCTCGGAATTGTAACTTATCCTTTACGCTCGTAGACTTAAGGATTTTAGTATACTTCTGTTTTGACACTTATGTGGTCAAAGTATACTTTTACCTTCAAGCACTTGTATAAGTTTTATGATTCTTAGCCAAGATCCAAATAATAGAAGTGCAAGTAATTGGCGTAAGATCGTGCTTTTGAAGTTTAGACGAATAATTACGAGTAGTTTATATATATCGAATAATAACCCCACGGAACACTGAAAGATGTTAGAAGGAGCTTATACGATATATCTCGTAATTGTTTATATACACGATATGTGTTAGCCAAGATCCAATTAAAGAGCGTGAAAATAATTTGCTAACTCGTGGATTTGATTCGTCTTTGAATAACGGATGATTACGAAGTAGTTTATATGAAACAAGCTATAATCCCCCGGAACACTAAAGATGTTAGAAGGGATTACACTATTACTTCGTAATATTTTATATGTACGTTATTAGTTAGACAAGATCCAATTAAAGAGCGTTAAGTAATTATCTAACTCGTACGATCCATTTTAAGATTTGACAAATTACGAAGTGTTTATATGAGACAAGTAATAATCCCCCATAGAGCACTAAAGATGCTAGAAGGGATTACACTTAAACTTCGTAATTATTTTATGAGCACGAATGAGTGATAGCCAAGATCCAATTAAAGTGCAAGAAATAATTGGCTAACTCGTATTTGTGTCAAATATAATCTCCCCTTGGAGATAAAGTACTTTTCTTTTTAGATCTTCTTGTTGGAATGATTTTTATGAAGATCAAGTACTTATTCGAATTCCGAGTTCGAATCTAAGTTCTCCCCCAGAACTTTCTTTATAAGAGAACTTGTATTAGAGCTTAAAATAAAGTAGAGAAGTTCAGTACAAGGTTTAAATACAAAGAACTCAAATAAGAAGTTAAAACTAACCACTTTTGAAAAATGGTCGGAAAAGTTCGCCGAAAAAATTCGCTGGAGGTTCGGCCGGATTTTGGCACTTTGGTCGAACTTGGGCAGCCCTTCGGGAGGCCGGGATGTGGTAGTGGATGAGCTCACTTGGTGGGATAAAGCTTGGTTGGGTGAAGCTAAGCTTGGGTTTCAAAAACCTTGTATATATGTAAGTATATAGATGAGAGAGAAGGTTTTTGAGAAGAAGTGTGTGTATAGAATTTGAAAGAGATGAAGAGAAGCACTTCTTAAAAAAATCCCAGCAACTTTGTGGCTCTTTAGCTTGAAGAAAATGGGTTGGGGTGGGGGTTTATTTATAGGAGGATTTGGGTGGATTGAATGATGGAGATTTGAGAAGGTGTGAATGGTGGATGGAGTGTATCACATGGATTGATGACATGGAAAGTAGGTTGTGTTTCTTTGCAAGTGGGAAGGAAGCACAAGCTAGTATTCATTCAAATCTCAGCTGATATATATATATATATATATATATATATTAAATATATATTTTCATTTTCTTTTAATTATTCTTTAATTACTTTAATTAAGGATTAAGCACCATTAATTATGACCACCCCAAAAACTCTTAAATAAATATTATAAAAAATATGATAATTACCTAAATATTATTAAATGATGTCCTGCAAGTTTTGGTCAACTTTAGTCAATGGTAACTAGGTCAAACGTGGTCAACTGTGGGACCAACTGCCTCGATTTTTGTGTCCGGATAAAAATTCTCTGAATAAAATGCTACAAAATTTTTACCATACTTAGAAACTACCATTTAAATGATCCATACCAAATTTCAAGTTAATCTAGCATGTGGAAGTATTTTATCTAAAAATGAAACTGTTATGTCAGCCTTTCTTCCGAATAAAAATATCGTTGGTTTTGAAATAAAGGAGATTGATCTTTTGACCAAAGTTTTAACTTGTATAAATAATTAAAATATATTTCCTAATATATAAAATATATTTGAGTGGTGGGAAATATTTTTGAGTATTTTTGAATAATTTTCTCCGAGAAATACTGATTTTACGAAACGGGAGAAAATTACTTTACGAACACACAGAATGGGTGTAAAAATGGATATTAATACTTCAACCATGAATATTAATAAACTTTGAGTAAAAACTCTTTTGAAGGATGTAAAAAATATTTAGGGGCCAAGAGTAAAATATTTTTGATATAGCACGAGATCTCTAAAGAGTATTTCTGCAATATTCCTTATTCGAGCTTGTTGCCATATTCCTGTTGCAACACAGATCTAAGAAATATCATATCTTGATATTTCTTCTTTGATCATATAGCCTTAGAGATATATTCCATAAGGATATAGTTTTGATATTTTACAAGAATGGAATATCTCTTTTATCTGTTTAAAAGACATGATTTTGCTAGTTTGACTTTTTGACTTTGATTTGGATCAATTAAATTCATGTCCTAATGGAGAGGATCTACGTGTTCTTAATTTTATGTTTAATCGTACAAATATCAAAATAAATAATATATCGAAGATATCCTTTCAATCTTCCCCTTTTTGGTATTTGCCAAACAAACATAAAATTAATAGTGTGTGCTTCCCCTTGGTGTATGCATGAATGTTTGAAAAATATTTTGCACATAAAGCATTTATATACTTAGAGATTAAATCTCTTTCTTGAGATCTTGCAAAATACTTTGTTAGATGTATCATACAATAATAGAAGCACATATATAGATCCTTGTATATCAAAAAGATATCAATATTCAAAAAATTGAAAAAAATTAAACATTAAGGCATTAAGGGGTCCAATTTCTCTTCCCCTTTTGTTTGGTACATGCCAAAAAGAATATGTAGAATTTTACCTAAAAAGCATTAACGTTAGAAAACATGGCATTTTGATTAATATTTCTAGTCAAATACATGTATTTGAGCATGTAGAAATTAATAAAATGATATGCATGGTAAGTTTGGTCTGTTTTTGTATGTATGGAAAGAAAGCAGTTAAAAAAATACTTTTGGGATATAATACATGTAGTTTAGCATTAGGAAGAGATTCTTATACATGCATGGTTTGACCGAAAAGATAGCATATTGTTTGTACAAAATCCAGTGTTTGATTATATCTATTTATGATGTTGTTAGGGCGAAAACATGCACTAATATTCACGCAAGTATACGCGTTCGCAAGTAATATAGAATACTTTCTAGTTCGTTCCCTCAGAGACTCAGACTAAGTTATTGTCTAATTAAACTCACTCACCAATGTATGATTACTTCTCAATGTTAAGGTAACACTTAAAATTGTTGATTAAATATTAACTATAATTAACTACTTAATTAACCACTTAACTAACACTTCAATTTATCAATAATAAAACACTCATGAGATCACAACTTCATTATTACTTCCTTCTATAGCCATTGTTATTACCTTTAGCATGTGACATTGATGATATTAATCGAATAACACGAAACTGATAAAAGCCAACTTTCATTGTACTAATACCATTCTACCAAACATCCACAATTAAGATAGAAGTTGAATAGTCATCAATCATGTTGAGTTCCTATATGTCTACAGAAAATGACAACACAATGATTTAAGCACAAGTTATTCCTTTTGATTACATAGGGCAAATAAAACTGTTAGAGTTACCCACTAATCATGCACAACGTACATGAACCTATGCTAGCATGGCAAGTTCTAAATCTCAAGATCCACCGTCGCTTCACAAGAGATTAACACCCTATCTTATATGTTCGTGACGCACATAAGACGAATACGCACAACCAATACTAGATATCATGCAATCATCACACACTAAAGTATTAAACAATTAACTAAAGAATTTCATAATAAATCCGTTGCAACCCCATGATCACGATTAGCCCATAAAAGAACTTATCGCCATCATGGGTTCATATGAAATCATGATAATCAACACAAGAAAATAATAACTAAACTAATTATATTAAAACAGAGTACGTCACAAGAGTAAATAAGTCAAAGCAAGAAAACTAGCATCCAACGTTACAACGAAACAAGAATCACAAGAATATATGCTTCCTCTTCGTTGCGGTGTGCTAAATCGGTCTTCTTCCTTATCTCCTTCGCTTCTTGCGCCAAACACAATCTAAAACATAATCTCCTTCTTATTCTTCATGAAAACGTCTCAAATCTACTTATATAATCGTCCCATAAAACTCAGATTACATAGACGTTGGAAGCCAAACAGAAGTAGAAGTCTAAAATAATTCAGCTTTTTCCCCGACCCTGTGCGGCCGCTCAACATTTCTGCGCGGGCGCGCAAGGCTGCTGCGCGGCCGCTCAGCATTGCTGCGCGGGCGCGCAGGACCCTACTGGAAAAATTCCAGGTTTGCTCCGTTTCTTCGCCGTAATCTGCCCGTTCTTTTCCTCTCGCAATGGCGAACACATGCCAAGGCTTATTCTTGATGATTCCTCCTCCGAAATGCAACTAATACCCTGAAATGCATAAACACTAGAAAAACGCATCAAATACACAAAATACTTGATTTCAAGACACCAATTTAAGCCATTTTAAGACGTTCTAAGTCGTATAAAATGCCACTTATCACACCCCCAAACTTAAATCGATGCTTGTCCTCAAGCGTCACAGACTCAAAACAAATAAAAATATGCATGAATGCAATCATATGAAAATACAACGATCCCCCTTACTACAATTAACCAACCAAATTGTCACGTCTCAACGAATGCAGTTAGACACTAAAGATCAATAAACTCATGCAAACGGACATACAGCCAGAAACGTGGTGTGTGCAAATGCTTAACAGATATGCTTCGGAACTAGACCAATTACTATGACTAGACTATCCTCAAGGCAATCCTACGATTATACAAAGAATAAAAATTCTAGGCACAAAGTGATATACAACACTACAAGAACTCTGGAGCTTACTACAGAATTGTGCTTTTTATTTACAACTCAAATGCTTATTTGACCGTGCAATGAGTGAGGTCCACAAAAGACTTATACAATGGTATCCATGTAACGAGCGTTAGGTTAGCGGATCCCAGACTCTAAAAGCCTTAGGTCACTAGGCACAAAGTCCCCTAAGAACTTAAAACTCGAATACCAAAGAGCCCACTCTTGATCAATTATGCAAATTTTTTTTTTCTTTTCTGAGCAAGTGCGTTTCGCTCCATCTTACTCAACCCTAGACTACTCGCATAACATGCGAGCCGGCTACTAGCCATTTGACGCCTAGCCACAACTAGCAACAAATTCCATTTTTACTCCATTTTTTTTCTTTTTCATGCCTTTACCACTAAGAACCTATTATCAAATTCTAAGCATAATAAATAGATTATCCTCGAAAATAATCAGATCATAAAAACAATCTAGCCCTTAAGAATTCTCTAAGACTTAGTGAAAATACAAGTGCTTCTAGCATGCATATCAACCAACACAACTTAATATCACTTTAATGCTATCACTACACTCGCATCAATATCACAATTCAGTCGATAAATCATTGCAAAAGGGATCATGGTATATGCGTGAGCTATATGATATGACAAACAAATAAAGCTATATAAAAAAAACTATATGGCAAAAATTATGCAACTATATGAACTAACTATCATGAATATGCAGCTATATGACATACACAAAATATTCCTTAACTACCACCCCCAAACTTAAAATTTTCACTGTCCCCAGTGAAGGTAGTAGAAAGGAACACAGGGTATACCTACTCGGAGTCATCATCATCATCACCCTCAGTGGGTGGAGTATCAGGCGGCGGGTATGCAGAGTCCTCACCAAAAACTGGCCACTGGATATCAGCTCCAAGGCCTCGAAAAGCAGTCCCTAACGCAAGAGTGAGCTCCTGAGCAAACCTGCTCTGCGTCTTATACATGGCATCCATCCGCCGTGAAAGCCTCCTATACTGGGCATCACCCATCCCAGCACCCTCCTGAGCTCTTGAAGAACCAGCCTCACCACGCCCTGGCCTAGCCATAGTAGCACCTCGTGCTGGACGCCCTCCTGGAAGACGATAACCCAGCCCATGCTCCTCAGGCTCACCACCGGTCCACTCCTGCATCCCATTCAGAGTGCCAGAATCTATCGGAGCTGCTGGCAACTGCAACTGCTCATGAGCCGGCCAGTTCACTCCTACTGCTCGGCATAGCTTCGTAACCGTGGATGCATAAGGGATGTTCATATGCTTTGCTCCCCTCAAAAACTTCAGAATTCCTTGGTAGATAAACTCACCAAGGTCCACATAGTATTCCTCATTCAGAATTCCCCACAACAACTGTGCTCTCTCAACTGTGACCTCGTGTGCATGTGAAGAAGGCAAAATATTAGCACATATAAATGCATTCCATGCACGGGCATACCTGTTCATGGCGATCTCCGGAAAGTGACGATACTCATTATTGGCTGGACTGCGGTTCCAAACTGTGCCCGGTCGACAGAGAGTCGCACAAATCAAATCCAAGTCAAAATCCTCAGCAGTCTTTTCATTCCAGTTCTCCTCCTCGGGCTTCCTCTCTCGCTGTCCAATCACACGGCGAATCGCCGCAGGATGATAATCAACCGTCAGCCCACGAACTACAGAAAACCCATTCTTTTCAGCCTTCGCTTTCGCGTAGAACTCGCGAACAACGCTCATCGGTACTGCTTCGGGTGACTCACAAAAAGCTATCCACCCCTTCTCTGTAATCATGGGCAACAACTCACCATCCCTCCCTGATGGTAAAAACCCCCTCTCCTTCAGAATCGGCTTCCCCAACAGCCTAGTGTACTCCTCCTCCGCAGCTCTGTCAGTTAACCGAGGCCTTGCAGCAGTACCCCTTGATGAATCAGCAGTAGGAACTGTGCTGCTGCTGCTGTCAATAGTGCGTGCTCTCTTGGGTGCCATTGATTTATGAATAAAAGTGTGTAAGAACTGATTTTTGATGTTTATAAGAGGGTTGAAGTGTAGGAAGTTTGTGGGAGATATGTAGGATAGGTGTATGTATATATAGGGCGTGGAGTAGGTTAAATTAGATTAGGAGTGGGGTTGAGGGATAAAATCATGGGGTAATGTTCGTGGGTTTATGGGCTGTGATGGGTTTTTGTGTTTTTGTTTTTTTTTTTTTTTTTCTGAACTGTAAAAAAAAATTCTGGAACTCGACCCCTGCGCGGCCGCTCAGCATTTCTACGCGGGCGCGCAGCAAGCTGCGCGGCCGCTCAGCATAGCTGCGCGGGCGGGCAGAGGGTCTCTGGAAAAAAAAAATTTCAGCCCCTGTTTTCTGATTTTTTTGTGTTTTTGGATAGGTTAACTTCTAAGGGTTCCTGTAACAACAATTCATAGGTTGCCTCCCACGCAGCGCTTCTTTTTCGTCATTAGCTTGACGTTCCTACCTTTCTCAAGTAGTCAACAAAATGGCACTAACCACCTCTCGGTTTGCCATGTCCCCATAGTAGTGCTTCAACCGCTGACCGTTAACCTTGAATGCTTGGTCCGAATCATTCTCAATAATTTCCACCGCTCCATGTGGAAACACAGTTTTGACAATAAAAGGTCCATACCACCTTGATTTCAACTTCCCAGGAAAAAGTCGGAGCCGAGAGTTGAATAACAGAACTTGTTGCCCTGGCACAAATAACTTAGGATGTAGCTTCCTATCGTGCCACCTCTTCACCTTTTCCTTATACAATTTGTTATTCTCGTACGCTTGAAGTCGAAATTCATCAAGTTCATTAAGCTGAAGCATTCTTTTCTTACCAGCTGCATCTAAATCCAGGTTTAATTTCTTCAATGCCCAGTAGGCCTTATGCTCAAGCTCCTCCGGTAGATGACATCCTTTACCGTACACCAACTGAAACGGTGACATCCCAAGTGGAGTTTTGTATGCTGTTCTGTAAGCCCAAACAGCTTCATCGAGCTTTAAAGACCAATCCTTCCTTGACGGACAAACAACCTTCTCTAGAATGCGCTTTATCTCTCTGTTAGACATTTCCGCTTGACCATTTGTTTGCGGATGATAGGCAGTAGCTACTCGATGATTCACATTATAACGCTGCATCATAGAAGTGAACTTACGGTTGCAAAAATGCGATCCTTCATCACTTATGATTACCCGAGGCGTTCCAAACCTTGTGAAAATTTGCTTATGAAGAAAATTTAGCACTGCCTTTGCATCATTTGTCGGTAAAGCTTTAACTTCGACCCATTTTGAGACATAATCGACTGCCTGCAAGATGTACTGATTATTGCAAGACGAGATAAAAGGCCCCATGAAATCGATTCCCCATACATCAAAGACCTCGACTTCAAGCATCACATTTAATGGCATCTCATCCTTCCTTGACAAATTTCCCACTCTTTGGCAACGATCACACCTTAAAACAAACTGATGAGCATCCTTGAACAAAGTAGGCCAGAAAAAACCTGCTTGCAGAATACGAGCTGTCGTCTTCTCACCTCCATAGTGTCCACCATAAACCGTGGAATGGCAGTCTCATAATATCCCCTCCGTCTCACAGAACGGGATACATCTCCTGATGATCTGGTCAGCTCCCTGTCTAAACAAATATGGTTCATCCCACATATACCACTTCACCTCGTGCAGAAACTTCTTCTTTTGAGCGGATGTCAAATTAAGCGGCATTATATTGCTGACAAGATAGTTTACAATATCTGCAAACCATGGTTCTTCCTCCTGAATTGCAAACAACTGCTCATCCGGAAAAGATTCATTGATTAACGTCCTATCTTGTGAAGTAGAATCGGGATTCTCCAACCTAGAGAGATGGTCAGCTACTTGATTCTCGGTACCTTTTCTATCTTTGATCTCTAACTCAAATTCCTGAAGTAAAAGCACCCAACGAATGAGTCTCGGCTTCGAATCCTTCTTAGAAACCAGATAGCGAATAGCTGCATGATCAGTGAATACTGTTACTTTCGTACCAAGCAGATAAGATCGAAATTTCTCAAAGCCAAAGACTATAGCCAAAAGCTCCTTCTCAGTAGTGGTGTAGTTCAATTGGGCCCCATTTAAAGTCTTACTCGCATAGTAGACCACATGGAAGAGATTTTTCTTGTGCTGTCCCAGAACTGCACCTACCGCATAGTCACTCGCATCACACATCATCTCAAACGGTTCTGTCCAATCTGGTGTTGTAATAACTGGTGTCGTGATCAAACTCTCCTTGAGAGTCTCGAATGCTGCCAAACATTCATCATCAAATTTGAAAGGCACATCTTTCTCAAGTAAATTGCACAACGGCTTAGATATCTTTGAAAAGTCCTTGATGAATCGCCGATAAAAACCCGCATGACCGAGAAAACTACGGATTCCTTTCACCGAATTAGGTGGGGGAAGATTTTCAATGACTCCCACCTTGGCCTTGTCCACCTCCAGACCTTTGCTAGAGACCTTATGCCCAAGGATAATGCCTTCACGCACCATAAAATGACATTTCTCCCAATTAAGCACCAAATTAGTTTCCACGCATCTTTTGAGTACGGCGCGCAGATTATTCAAACATTCATCATATGAGTGTCCAAAGACGGAGAAGTCATCCATGAACACTTCGACGTTATTTCCAATCATGTCAGAGAATATAGCCATCATACATCTCTGAAAGGTGGCTGGGGCGCCACATAACCCAAACGAAACTCTACGAAAAGCAAATGTGCCAAATGGACAAGTGAAGGTAGTCTTTTCCTGATCCTCTGGTGCAATACAAATCTGATTATACCCGGAATAACCATCCAGAAGACAAAAATACTCATGTCCTGCCAATCTGTCAAGCATTTGATCAATGAATGGGAGAGGGAAGTGATCCTTCCTTGTGGCTTTGTTCAATTTTCTATAATCCATGCATACTCTCCATCCTGTAACTGTTCGAGTAGGGATGAGCTCATTCTTTTCATTTGCGACCACAGTGATACCTCCTTTCTTAGGTACACATTGCACGGGGCTCACCCACGAGCTGTTAGAAATAGGATAAATGATGCCTGCATCTAGCCATTTCAGAATTTCTTTCTTCACCACCTCCTTCATGATCGGGTTCAGTCTTCGCTGCTGTTCCACAGTTGGCTTACTACCTTCCTCTAACAGAATTTTATGCATACAATATGAAGGACTTATCCCCTTGATGTCTGCTATGGTCCATCCTATAGCCGATTTGAATTCTCTCAAAATCCTTAAGAGCTTGTCTTCCTCACTACCGGAAAGGTCAGCTGAAATAATAACAGGTAACGTAAATGAATCACCTAAAAAAGCATACCTCAAGTGTTCAGGTAATGGTTTGAGCTCCAAGGTAGGTGCTTCCTCTATTGATGGTTTGAGCTTCCCTTCAGCATTCTTAAGGTCAGAAGTACCAAGAGATTCAAATGGTATGTCGAGCTTTCGCTTTCATGGAGAAGCGTTCAAATATTGTAATTGCTCGTTGCTATCTTCATCATCGCTGTCAAAATCCCCCACTAAGGCCTTTTCCAATGCATCAGACATTAGCATGTGATCGAGTTCCGAAGTAACTGCGGAATCAATCACATCCACTTTTAAACACTCCTCATCTTCTGTAGGGAATTTCATTGCCTTGAATACGTTGAAGGTCACATCCTGATCTTGGACCCACATAGTAAGTTCCCCTTTTTACACATCTATCAAAGTACGACCAGTAGCCAAGAAAGGCCTCCCCAAGATTATGGGAATCTTCTTATCTTCCTCAAAATCCAGAATAACAAAATCTGCAGGAAAGAAGAGCTTATCCACCTTGACGAGCACATTCTCAACTATGCCCCTTGGGTAAGTAATGGAATGGTCCGCCAATTGTAGCGACATGTATGTGGGTTTTGGATCAGGCAGATCCAGTTTTTTAAAGATCGACAAGGGCATCAGATTAATGCTTGCTCCCAAATCACAAAGGCACTTGTCAAAAGTTAGATTGCCAATGGTGCAAGGAATGGTGAAGCTTCCTGGATCTTTCAGTTTTGGTGGTAACTTTTGCTGCAGAACAGCGCTGCATTCTTCCGTGAGAGCAACGGTTTCAAGGTCATCCAGTTTCACCTTCCTTGAAAGAATAGTCTTCATAAACTTCGCATAACTAGGCATTTGTTCCAGAGCCTCAGCGAAAGGTATATTGATATGAAGTTTCTTGAACACCTCCAGAAACTTCCCGAACTGTCTATCCAGCTTTTGTTGCCGCAATCTCTTAGGAAAAGGTGGTGGAGGATAGAGCTGTTTCTCCCCTGTATTAGTCTCAGGCAGAGTGTGTTCAACAGTAGTCTTCCTTGGTTCCGCCACTTTCTCCTTTTGCTTAGATTCTTCATCTCTAACTTCAGCTTCGACTTCTTTTGCCTTTTCAGCATCAGCTACTTTTCCAGACCTTAAGGTAATAGCCTTGACTTGCTCTTTAGCTTCCTTCCTGCCTGGTACTTCCGTGTCACTGGGAAGAGTGCCAGGTTGACGATTGAGCACTGCATTGGCTAATTGACCGATTTGATTTTCCAAGGTCTTGATAGAAACCGCCTGACTCTTGCACAACAGCTTAAGTTCCTCAAAATCAGCACTAGTAGGTGCATCTGCACTTCCCTATTGAGGATATGATTGCCTTGTAGCATACTGCTGTGGTTGCTGGAATCCAGGTGGGTTAAACTGTTTACTTACTCCTTGCTGATATGTTGGCTGAATAGCATTCTGATTATTCCCCCAGCTGAAATTTGGATGATTTCTGTTGTTAGGATGATAGGTCACTGGCACAGGCTGCTGTTGTCGCTGATAATTATTCACATACTGAACAGATTCGTTGACAAGAGAACACTGATCCGTAGCATGAGAACCTGCACAAAGCTCACAAACCATAGCTATTTGATTAACTCCATACGTAGCCAAAGAATTAACCTTCATTGATAGCGCTTGGAGCTGGGCTGCAATAGCGGTGGCTGCATCAACTTCCAGAATACTTGCGACCTTGCCTGACGTCATCCTATGAGTTGGGTTTTGATGCTCATTTGCAGCCATTGTCTCTATAAGATTATACGCCTCAGTATAGCTTTTAGCCCATAAGGCTCCTCCAGCTGCTGCATCGAGCATGGGCCGAGATTGGGCCCTCAAACCATTATAAAAACCAGTGATTACCATCCAATCCAGCATTCCATGATGTGGACATTTTCTCAACATTTCCTTGTAGCGTTCCCAAGCCTCGCACATAGATTCTGTAGGTTGCTGCGCAAACTGAGTAAGAGCACTCCTCATAGCAGCAGTCTTTGCCATTGGATAAAACTTCACCAGAAACTTTTGAGCAAGATCTTGCCACGTAGTGATGGACCCAGCTGGTTCAGAATGTAACCAGTCTTTAGCCTTATCCCTCAGTGAGAATGGGAAAAGCCTCAACTTGATAGCCTCATCAGTCACGCCATTATACTTAAAAGTGCTGCAGATCTCGACAAAATTCCTTATGTGCATGTTGGGGTCTTCAGTTGCCGCTCCTCCAAAAGAAACAGAATTCTGCACCATCTGAATAGTGCCCGGCTTGATTTCAAAGGTGTTAGCTTGAATAGCCGGATGAAGGATGCTTGACTGAATGTCATCAATTTTAGGCTGAGAAAAATCCATAAGAGCTGGATCAGCTTGAACAATACGATCTCCCATGTTTACTGGTTCTTTCTGCTCAGTTCCTGAATCCGAATCCTCAAAATCTAACTTCTCCGGAGTATCAAGAACTTCGTCTTTCTCCTCAGCTGTATCTAAGGTCCTCTTGCGAGCACGAGAACGAGTTTGCATAAACGCTTGCTAAAGTACCTGAAACACAACCGAAAAGAGTAATTAACTACTACGTCCTAATCACTGAGTCCTAATGACCAATGATGGTAAGTACATAAACTAAACAAATACGCCGAGTCCCCGGCAGCGGCGCCAAAAACTTGTTAAGGCGAAAACATGCACTAATATTCACGCAAGTATACGCGTTCGCAAGTAATATAGAATACTTTCTAGTTCGTTCCCTCAGAGACTCAGACTAAGTTATTGTCTAATTAAACTCACTCACCAATGTATGATTACTTCTCAATGTTAAGGTAACACTTAAAATTGTTGATTAAATATTAACTATAATTAACTACTTAATTAACCACTTAACTAACACTTCAATTTATCAATAATAAAACACTCATGAGATCACAACTTCATTATTACTTCCTTCTATAGCCATTGTTATTACCTTTAGCATGTGACAGTGATGATATTAATCGAATAACACGAAACTAATAAAAGCCAACTTTCATTGTACTAATACCATTCTACCAAACATCCACAATTAAGATAGAAGTTGAATAGTCATCAATCATGTTGAGTTCCTATATGTCTACAAAAATTGACAACACAACGATTTAAGCACAAGTTATTCCTTTTGATTACATAGGGCAAATAAAACTGTTAGAGTTACCCACTAATCATGCACAACGTACATGAACCTATGCTAGCATGGCAAGTTCTAAATCTCAAGATCCACCGTCGCTTCACAAGAGATTAACACCCTATCTTATATGTTCGTGACGCACATAAGACGAATACGCACAACCAATACTAGATATCATGCAATCATCACACACTAAAGTATTAAACAATTAACTAAAGAATTTCATAATAAATCCGTTGCAACCCCATGATCACGATTAGCCCATAATAGAACTTATCGCCATCATGGGTTCATATGAAATCATGATAATCAACACAAGAAAATAATAACTAAACTAATTATATTAAAACAGAGTACGTCACAAGAGTAAATAAGTCAAAGCAAGAAAAATAGCATCCAACGTTACAACGAAACAAGAATCACAAGAATATATGCTTCCTCTTCGTTGCGGTGTGCTAAATCGGTCTTCTTCCTTATCTCTTTCGCTTCTTGCGCCAAACACAATCTAAAACATAATCTCCTTCTTATTCTCCATGAAAATATCTCAAATCTACTTATATAATAGTCCCATAAAACTCAGATTACATAGAAGTTGGAAGCCAAACAGAAGTAGAAGTCTAAAATAATTCAGCTTTTTCCCCGACCCTGCGCGGCCGCTCAGCATTTCTGCGCGGGCGCGCAAGGCTGCTGCGCGGCCGCTCAGCATTGCTGCGCGGGCGCGCAGGACCCTACTGGAAAAATTCCAGGTTTGCTCCGTTTCTTCGCCGTAATCTGCCCGTTCTTTTCCTCTCGCAATGGCGAACACATGCCAAGGCTTATTCTTGATGATTCCTCCTCCGAAATGCAACTAATACCCTGAAATGCATAAACACTAGAAAAACGCATCAAATACACAAAATACTTGATTTCAAGACACCAATTTAAGCCATTTTAAGACGTTCTAAGTGGTATAAAATGCCACTTATCAGATGTGTCCTTTTCACTATTATTGATTACCAAAGATTGCAGTTTAAAAACAGTTTTGATAAGTATGATGGTGTGACTTAGTCGTCTGATAGAACTATACTTAAATCAATGATCAGTCAATTTAGTTTTAGCAAGTTCTTTTCAGTTTGATAGAATTCATGTAGTTTTAGATAAATTGGATTTAAGCCAATCTTTAATTTTGTTCAATCTTTAAAGACCATAATTCATGTAAATACTTCCTTAGTGATTGACATTCTAGCATACATAATTTTCAATCACAATTTACAAAAACTGTCACTAATGCAAACAATGTTCATGTTACAAGGTCTAAGATCTAATACATTCTATTCGATCAAATCGACTTTGCCAGCTACTGTCATATTACAACATCTAATTACTAATACATTCTATTTCTATTTCAGATCCAAGTAGCAGATTATACATTTTGGAAAGCTAATACATTCTAAGGAGCTGGACTTTTCGAAACAATCTATTACACATACAATGAAACTCAATATCTTTTACTCATTCACTTACCACAAAAGATTCAGTTGGATTAGTCTAATACTGGGACTTAATACAACAGCCTGATGTGTGTGTGGAAATAGGATTATTATAGGTTAAGAATATATACATGTCATACCTTAGCAGAATGAGACATGATGATGTTAACATAATGTTTCCATAAGCTAAGCTTGATCAGTTTTGAGCTGTGCATGCGTGTGGTTAGCTTGCATATTTGTTAGATAATACACACATATACTAGTTACCAAATAGCTTAACTTTCAGCTAATCTGAAAGAGACAGGAGCAAACATTTATAGAAAGTTAATTTGACTGTCAATTTGGTATATAATATTAAACTGACAGAGTAATCTAAAGACCGTTTTTAGAAATAATCAACTTCACAGATTAGTGACAGAGCTGATTAGGGAACATCATAGAACATGGCACTAAGCCAGAATGCATCACCAACCGTAAACACAAATTCATATTCTAATACTAAGACTCGGAGAATTTAAAGTCAGAATTGACTATGTTCTTGCAGAGATTTGTTAGTGAATTTAAGAGCAAAAAGTATAGTATAAGTATGATAGAGTATGCAACACCAGATGTAACAGAATGTAGATTATATTATATTGAACAAAAGTGTTCATATCAATCAGTGTGGTTCACTGATTAAATAGAACAAAGTTCTGCACCTGTCTTACAGATTACACAACATTAGAAATGCATACACTCCAGTAGGTTCAACCAAATTACAACAAAGTTAAGGTTACAAACATCAAATCAGAAATCCAAAGGTTTAATTCAAACTACACCAAAAGAAATACAACAGATCAGTAATAGATCAGCAAAAAGGGTGCAGAAGCAGCAACACAGCAAGGCACTTAATCATTCAGTAGCAAGAACATCAACACAGATCATCCAATAACATTACCATCACCATCACAGACATGGATTAAATCAGGAAGATTATCAATCAATTAACCTCTAGCTTCCACACTTACTTCTTCTAACTCATGAATCATTGCAGTGTTCTCACTCAAAGGAACTTGAAAGGAATTGACAATTTCTTGGTCAGACATGCAATTTGTTCCTAGTGTAGATGCAGCTAGGTTATCTAAATATGCAATCCTATGTTTACAAGATGCAGTGATGCCTTCTAGTTCTCCTACCTTTTCCTTAACCTCATCATTTTCAATTTTTACTCTCTTAAGTTCCATTCTTAGTTCATTAAACATGGCCTTGACAGACTCAAATTTAGAGAGAAAGACATCTTCCTCTCTGATGAACGGAGGAATGACAATATGGGTGACCTCTTGAGGTTCACAGTGCATCAGGGGCACTTGTGGCCTAAAATGGTCATTGGTGATTTGTGAATCAGCCAGATTTGCAAAGATTTCAGGCATTGGAATGTTGCAGATTGCAAAGAAGGAAGCAATTAACATACCATATGGCATATAATCAACAAGATAAGCATTTATCATGTTCAAGAGAATGATATAGGAGATACTGAAACTGATTTTGTTATTAGCAAGCAGATGCATGATTTTCATATCAAAGAAGTCAAAATATTTGCTCTAATTAGGCTTAGGCATAACATTAGACCTAATAATGAGAGCAAGGTGCTGGAAAGTGCTAGTGAAATGTTTAAATTGAATACCACAGTTGACATCACAAAGACCATCAAGCACATCAGACTTACAAAACATTCCTACCATAAGTTCAAATTCAGACTTATTAAACACAAACAGAGAAAATATGTCCTCACATGGCAACTCACATAGATGAAGAGGTAAATGCAGTGCTCTATTTATGCTCTTGTTATCTACACATATAACTTTCCTATTCACTGTAGTAGTGAAATGCAAGATGCCCTCTACCCCTTTAATTATGTTCACGTTGCAATAAAATTCCAACATGAGATGAGTGAAATATTGTTTTCCTAGATTGTACATTAAACCATCCCATTTAGCCCTTCTAATGATGAACTCCACTTCACCTTTAACATCCACGCAAGTGCCAGGTTGGACATTTTTTATGAGTTCAAGAAACTTTTTGGAGTTTGATGGGTTAGATAGTTTTGGTGGTGGAGGTTTTGGTTTGTTCATGTTTGGGCTAGGGTTTGGTTCTTGTCTGAGATTGGCTTTCCTGGTATAGACTTGTGGTTGGAAAGGCTTAGTTGGTCTAGGGTTAGGGGAATGAGGGTTCTGAAATTTTCTGCATTGGTAGAAAGGAATGGTATGATTTTTGTATCCCTTTCTGAGTTGTTTAGGTGGAAAATGTCTTTTATGATAGTGTTTAGGATATGAAGTTTGAACAGTTTTGAAGGCTGATGATTTGTGATGGTGAAACTAATTTTTCTCCATATCTTCAAGAAGATATGGGTTCTCAATCAGTGGTCTGGGTTTAGGGTAAAAAGGGTTAGCATTTGGGTTCATGTTGCAAGTGAAGTGGAGTAATGCAAAATGAACTGTGTTTTTTTTTGTGTGAATGCAGCAAGTTAAACAGGTATATATGCATGCACATAGCACAGAATACAATTTAAGTTAAAAAAATAATTTTCTGGAAAATAACTTTCACTGTTCATGAACAGTGATTTTCATTAAATGCAGTTGGCAAAGAGTTTGATGTGCAGAGGCATGGTTTACATAATTCCAAATCCTAGGTATGTATATAATGCAGCTAGGGTATGAATTTTGAGAGATGGTATCTGCAACTGGTACTAGAAAATATTGTTTTAGTACTGTTAGAAGTACAAAAGGTACACAGATTTGGGAGAATGTGCGACATAAAGGTGAAAAGCAGCTTACTCTACCACATAGACTCTAGCAAGTGACAAGAAAAGCATTTAAGGATGTTCAGATTTGAGAAAAGATTAATGTAGACAGATTGTTACTTTTTGGAACTGAATTTAATGTTCTGAAAAATTTGAATGTTTAATAAAGAATGTAACATTTATTTCTCAAGAAACTATGTTATTAATGAGATGCAACCAAGAGGATGTCATACACATTTAAACACAGAACATGGCATACACAATCAGTTTTCATTTAATTCAAATGGCATTCAAGGCAATACAACACTCAGATCATTTATATCAGATATAACACTTTAAATACAGTGAGTTAAAATAAAATGTCACCTTAATTTTCTAAGTGGCTATTAATCACAGCAGTGATCCAGATACAAGGATGTTCAAGGCTCCCCTGCCAGGTCTTACTGTGAGGGCTGGTGTGTGAGTGTATTATTTATTTTTGTTAATCTGAGATTACACAAACAAGTTCTTGATAATACCTTAACTGATTTCTTGTAACTGCACAAGTAAATAAAAAATGCACAGAATAGTACACAGTTCAAATAGACAAGTAGGGATTGTAGTCAACAAGACATTTCTTATCCAGATTCAATGTATTCAGCTTAAGACAGCAAACAGGACAGCTTGCAAATACATTTGGACACACACTTATACAACCTTAATATCTCAGTAATCTTAGATTAATTTGGTGTGGTTTGAACAGACTAATGTTAAACAACTAATCACATATACTTATAGTAACCTTAATAACTTAAGTAATATGATTTAATAACACACATATCATAATCACATATACTTATAGTTCTGCAAGGATTAATCAGGTAATTAGATTATAAATACAAAAGGCAGTGTTAAAGACTCAATTCAACAGGATTTATACCTAGGTAACTCCATCATTAGGTAAATAAGAATTCATGAAGTACACAGAGTTATCAGGGAACTTAAAGTCAAATCAACTAAGACACTGACTTTCTTGGACTTAAATTAATTAATGTATCAACAACCAATCTGTTATTAGTGAAGCTTATACCAAAAATTCATAATTGACCAAGCAAATAGACCTTATTTTTAACAATTTCACAGAAATCGTTGAAAAAACATTTTCACAGACTTTAATCAAGCATGTTCTTTAGCAGATTATTATATACGAATTTACCACTTTAAGCAACCATTAAGATACAGTTCAGATTAATTAACAAAATTTATTGACTGAACTTCATAATCAACAAGTAATCACCAATCTAACAGACAGTCACAAATCCAACACAGTCACAAATCCACCAGATAATCACAAATCCAATAAATAATCATAAATCCAACACAAACTCTATATCAATAATCCAAGCTTTATACTGTTAATTCGATCAAACATAGAGTAGTATTAATTTATAGCTTCATCAAAACCATATCATAGAACACTCATATCATAATTAAGGTGTGATTTAATCAAATAATGTTCGATTCAACTTCAGTTAAGTCCTTTAACCACAAATATCAATCAAATGGGACTGAAAGAAATACAAAATTCTAACCTGAGCCTAGAGTCTGGCCTGACTCATAGGTCTTACCTGGTTGACTTAGTCGCGGACTGAGTCAACATCCAATCCGTTGATTCAAGCCGCATGCATCTTTGTATCTTCTTCTCCGAATCGATTTTGAATCGATTTGGTCTTCTCCTGTTGTGAAACTAAAAAATGTTAGGGCTTCATAGAATTGATCAACCAAAACTGTAGATATATATATATATATATATTAATCAGTTTAATGTCCGATTTGATGATTCTCGTTCGATTTATATGCAAATCGTCAATTTTTATCACCAAAATTGATTTGATTTTACCAACCCAATCACGATTATACATTAATCGTATGTTCCTAACTATGAATAATGAAATATAAGTATAATATCTGATGAATTTCATCGAGAATCGAAGAGAAAAATGAAGAAATCGATCTAGGATTCTTCGAAAGAGGCGGAAAGAAGAAGAAAGATGAGAGAGTGTTTAGAGATTAGGGTTTCAACTGAACCGTGTCAAATGACACTATAGACATAAAAATAGGTTTATATATTTTAGTAAATTAATGGCTGAGATTGACTTGATCTATGAATCAATGGCTGGGATTTGTAGGGTTTTGTAGTTTGGGCTTAAAAATAAATATGGGCTGGATTTTTGATTAGGCTGAAATAGATATTTTTAAAAATTAAATACATGGGCCTGATATATTTAATTGATTTGGGCTGGTTAATAAGGGACCAATAAAAAGTAATTATTTTATAAAACTATTTTAAAAAATAGCCGGATTATTTTATCCCTATATAATTATTTTCAAAATATTTAAATATATATATAAATATCACAGAAGTATATATATACTAAAATAACATATATTTATAGATATATCTAAAAAATGAGACTAGGTATATATATACATATATATATATATATATTTAAGAACACAAAAGATATATATAAATAACTGAAAAATAATAATCAGTTTATATAAGAAGGACTTTCAACATATTTATAAATCTCATGGAATAATATATATTCACTCTATTAATTTTATTTTCCCGGTTAATCTGGGCTATTTAAGTTATCTTAATCCGATCAATAAATTTCTTTATTGACGAATCTGAGTTTCAGATAAACTTGATAACTTGATCGGGAGAATATCCTTATCGTTAAGACTTCTTTATAATTCTCAACTGTTCTTTATATAAACCATTATTTCACAAATTCGAACATTCCTAAATCCAAGCGGAGTTTAGTGAATCTTTCGGAATTTAATGGTTTTGTGAATATGTCAGCGAGATTGATCTCAGTATCAATATGAGTCATTTTTATATCTCCTTTATTGACATGATCACATAAAAAATGATGTCTCACATCTATATGTTTAGATCTAGAATGGAATATGGGATTCTTGCTAAGATCAATAGCACTCGTGTTATCACATAAGATTGAGATCATATCAAATTTTATATTATAGTCAGCTAGTGTTTACTTCATCCACAGTATTTGAGCACAACATTTTGCAGCTACTATATACTCATCCTTGGTTGTTGAGATGGATACGGAATTTTGTTTCTTTGAAAACCAAGAAACTAAACATCCACCAAGAAACTGACAAGTACCACTAGTACTTTTTCTGTCGACTAAATGCCCGGCATAATCTGAATCAGAAAAACATACTAAGTCAAATGGTATTCCTTTTGGATACCAAAGACCAACATCAGTGGTTCCTTTAAGATATATCAATATCCTTTTTACCGCGGATTAATGAGATTCTTTAGGTGCTACTTGAAACCTAGCAAACTTACAAACACTATATTGAATATCGGGATGACTTGCATTTATATAGAGCAAGCTACCGATCAGTCCTCGATATTTCTTTGTGTCTACGAGAATTCCTTTTGGATCTTCCGTTAATTTATCGGATGTAGACATAGGAGTAGAGATGGGTTTGGCATTATCCATTTCGAATTTTTTCAACATCTCTTTACAATACTTGGATTGAGAGATATGGATGCCTTCATCAGATTGCCTTATTTGCAATCCCAAAAAGAAGTTTAATTCTCCCATCATACTCATCTCGAATTCTTTACTCATATTTTCAGAGAATTCTTTACATAGTGCATCATTTGTTGATCCAAAAATGATGTCATCTATGTATATTTGTACGAGCAATATATCAACTTTTTCTTGCCTCGTAAATAAGGTTTTATCGGCCGTTCACATCTTAAATTTATTGTCTAGTAGGAACTTGCTCAACCTTTCGTACCATACTCTTGGGCTTGTTTTAAGCCATATAGAGCTTTATATAATTTATAGACATGATAGGGATGTGTTGCATCTTCAAACCCGGGAGGTTGTTTCACATATACTTCCTCTTCCAAAATCCCATTTAAGAATGCAAATTTCACATCCATTTAATAGACTTTAAAGTTTTTATAACAAGCATAAGTCAATGGCATTTGAATTGATTCAATTCTTGCTACCGGTGCATATGTTTCATCAAAGTCTATTCCTTCCATTTGGGTATATCCTTGTGCAACTAATCTTGCTTTATTTCGAACCACCGTTCCATTCTCGTCTAATTTATTTCGAAATACCCATTTTGTACCAATTATGGAAGTTTCATGAGGCTTAGGTGTGGCGCCCTCCAAACCCGGGTCAGAAGTTTGGGGTCCACACACACACCATATTTATAACCTGCTTATAATGATAATAAAGATAATAATATGCAGTAATCCTACTTACCAACCACCATGGATCGCAACAGGTTAAAGTATGCACACAATCCAATCACACACTTATATTACAAACCGTTCAAATCCCAACTATCCAAACCCATAACTGAGTATTAAACATTATTACAAACTTTTACAAACTTAAATTACTCCAAAAGGTGCCTACTAGCTTAACTCTATCAACCTGAACCCCTAGCTCTCGCGCGAGACTGGGGATCCTCGGTACAACTTGGTTCCTTCTTAACTGGAAAAGAACACAAACAATATCGCACAAATGAGCTAACTAGCTCAGCAAGTCACAATGACAAAACTGAGAATAATGATCATCAGGTGAAAATGGTTATGATATCAAGTGAACAATGGATTATGATTTAGAATTGGATATTATATTTTCATGTTAAAAAACAAGGTTAGGCTGCTGATCAGTCACGCACTAACCCCGAGCAAAGCACACAGCACTGCTCTAACTACTGGATCCAAGGCACATATTGGCCTAACTTGACCATTATATGGTCTGACCACGAATTTGGTCCATAATTTCATAAAAACAATCCAATTCTAACATAATAACAGAATAAACAATGTAAAGCAATAAACATAATCATAAACAACATTGGATGTTCAATAATGAAATGGTTTCCATCTTCTCAAGGAATCAATATGGCAATTTCAAAGCTTGGCTGTTAGGCAATGAAAGAATTAAATAGCAAAGGAATCAATGTTTCAGGGTTTCAAGGATTTGGTATTTTAAAGCATAAGGTACAATGGTTTGAGTATATAAGTAATTCGGTTCAGTGTTTGGTATTTAGTTTGTATGTATTTGTGGAATAGTATCGTATATCTGTGGTTTGTATCTGGGTGTACAACAATCAATGGCTTAGAAAGAATAAGGTTTACGGCTCAAGATCAATAACTGGAATCAGGGTTTAGGGTTCAGTGCTTCAAAGCACTTGCAGTATAAAACAGGACTATCAATTCACTATAATATATCTCGAGAAAGTTCAGAACACGTGCCTGGTACTAGCTTGCTATACTTCTCTAACTTTTAATCACAACCGACTACTCCTCGAGTATCTGTTTCCCTTTCCTACACCTTGCCTCTTCTTGATTTTTGCAGTGATATGGAACACAGAATCTGAAAGTACTCCTCGAGACCTTCGATTTGGTTACTCCAACTTTCCCAACCGATTTCAATAACAACTTGAAATTGTAGTTTGATTCTCAGAAGGTTTTATGAATTTAGGGTTTTTCTCTGGAAAATTATATATTTAGCTGACTGCAAATGATTTTTTTGATACGAAATAAAATACGGTAAAGGCTATTTATAATTACGGAAAATTAGTATCCCCTTGGATCATTCCGGATATAAAATGGTACGTTTATTTGTAAAAACTGATCCAAACGGTACCGGTTTTCGGGATAATTATCCAAATCAGTACAATTTGTACTGCGATCTTAGTCTTAGCGCTTGGTTACACGTATTACGAGGTGATAATTGTGATAGTTTAATAAAAAGATCCCGTTTATCGAAAATACGAGTTTTATCGATTTACCGAAACGAATAATGTATCGAAAATGTTGCGCCGGGACCCGCGCAGGACAAACCGTACGCCGGCTCGAAAAAGTCAAAACATGGAAAATGCTCGGAATATTACAATTAGGTTAGGAAGGAGTTCTCGGAAGAGTTTCTAGTTATAAAAATGTAAAAACGGATGACATCGGTTGGTTCCCGTTTGTATAAAATAGTTTTTAAATACTCGGAAAAAGATTTTATAAAATCTATATATTTCCTATAAAATTATAAATCAACATAAAAATAATTAGGAAGATATGACAATTATCTATATTTTATTTTGGACATATAAAAATTAAAATACTCAATTAATATTATTTTTAAACATCCAAACACATTTAACACTTAACAAATAATTCACAGAATAGATACTGAACACATATAATAATTATTTATTAGCAAAAAAATAATTACACGATATATCCCGGATATTATATTAGGGACACGTTCCCACACTTTACTACGAGTAAATTGGAACAATTCATCTTGCATAGAAAAAATCCAATCATCGTCTAATAAAGCCTCTTTCGCGGTCTTAGGTTCTATTTGAGATAGAAAACTAAGATGATTCACAACGTTTTGAACTTGTGACCGCGTTTGAAATCCCTTCCTTAAGTCTCCAAACACATTATCTAATGGATGACTTTTTATAGTGGGAATTGCTTGAGGAAGTTCATCTTCCGTTTCATCCAATTCTAATGGATTTTTATGTACGGGAGTCCCGAGATCCATATTTTCGAATTGTCGAATAACCTTTTCAATATCATCTTGTTCAACATTTTCTTGGTCAACAAGATCTTTATATTTCGCCGGTGGTTTATTTCATCAAAAGCGACATTCATAGATTCTTCTACCACAAGTGATTTGAGGTTAAACACTCGGTAAGCTTTACTATTGTTCGAGTATCCAAGAAATATACCTTCGTTTGATTTAAGATCAAACTTCGTAAGGTACTCTTTTAAATTTAATATGAAGCACTTGCTTCCGAATACTCGAAAGTAGCTTAGTTTCGGAGTTTTTCCAAAATATAACTCGTAAGGACTCTTTTGTTTTATAGGTCGTAGCAAAACCCGATTAAGAATATGGCAAGCGGTTGACATAGCCTCGGCCCAAAAATATTTAGGTCGACGATATTCATTTAGCATTGTGCTAGCCATTTTTTGGAGTGTTTAATTTTTCCGTTCAACTACTCCGTTGGATTGAAGAGTGTATGGAGCGGAAAAATTATGTGTGATGCCATGTTCATCACAAAAGTTGGTGAAACTTGAATTCTCAAATTCTTTACCATGATCAGTCCTTATATAGACTATGGTTTTATTTTGTTGATTTTGAATCCTTTTACATAAGGATGAGAAGGATTCAAAAGCATCACTTTTGGCTTTGAGAAATTCAGTCCATGTGAATCGTGAATAATCATCCACAACTACCAACGTGTATGAACAACCTCCGAGACTTTGTATTGGAACCGGACCAATAAGATCCATATGTAGTAGCTCGAGAGGTCTCGAGGTAGATACCATAAACTTTGCTTTATGAGAAGCTCGAATTTGTTTACCAACTTCGCAAGCTTCACAAGTATGATCTTTATGAGAGTTTAGTTTTGGTATACCTCGGACATGGTCTTTAGTTGATATATTCTTAATCAACTTCATGTTGGCATGTCCTAATCTTCGATGCCATATCCATGGATCATCATTTATAGTGATTAGGCACACGTTCACTTGCTTGCTCATGTCACATATATAAACATTTTTATTTCTAGGGCAAGTGAGAACCAACTTTCCAAATTTATCTAATATAGAACAATGAGTAGTGTAGAAAATTACCTTGTAATCATTGTCGCATAATTGACTGATGGAGAGAAGATTGTACCTTAACCCGGTGACCAATTGAACGTCAGAAATTTTAACTTTCCCATTTCCAATATCTCCGATGCCGACAATGTTTCCTTTACTACTATCACCAAATGTTATGCTCCTCGCGGTAACCTTTTTAATATTGTTCAAGAGTGACTTATTACCAGTCATATGTCTTGAACATCCACTATCAAGGTACCATATGTCTTGTTTCACGGCAAGACAAACCTACATACATGATTAGTTAAATTTATAGGTACCCCTTTGTCTTGTTCTTGGGATTAGTACATCATATATAACATTTGATTTATGAAAGAATCTAGGCATGGTATAATCATCATTAGGCATATAAATATTTTTAGATGCATAAGGCCTAGTTTGCCTTGGATTCTTATATTCCATATTTTTATGAGGCATACGTTTATCATCTTTCTTGTATGATTCCTTTATTAGTGTATACTGAAAATATTTATTTGAAGTATATACATTTATTTTTGGTCAGTTTAATTGAGAATCATTTGAATGTTTACATGTTGTCTAATATTATATATTGTGAACAATCTAGTATCAAATGGGATACAGAATATTAGATTGTTAAATACGATTATATAATATAATAAGGTTCACAGCACAGGTGGTGTTGGACAATCCACTTGTATGGTTGTAGTATTATTTAGATTAGTTTATATTGACTAATAAATAATGCTAGTATACTTTGTATATATTGAACAGGATCAAATTTAGAATTGTTCCCTTAATACTGATTAAGAAGGAGAACTAAGATTCTATGTTATTATTAATGCTTAGGTTCTTAATCCGGAAATAGTAATTGACACGTGTATATTATTTACATGCTTTGATTTATATATGAAATAATTCTTTTGAATTATATCATTATATTTTGGGTGATGGAATTATATACATGGTGGATATTATTTATTGAAGAAATCCATGTCCTGATAATATTCGGGGTAATGATGTCCCCTTGAAAGCTCAAAAAGATTTAATTATGTGAAACCCTGCAGGTGGAATTTATTCTGGCATAATTAAATAAAGGTTGAGTGGATGATCAAGGATAAAAGATATTAATTAAATAAATTATTAGTAATATATTTAATTAATGGACATATGATATTTTAAACATGGCGAATTTAATAAGCAAATAATATTGGAACCGAATTAATTAAATTACGGTATTAGGAAAGGTAGTGCAAATATTAATTTTTTAGTGGATTAAATTAATATTTAATTATATTGGGCTAGGCTCAAGATGTAATTAGAAGGCCCAACCTAATTATCCATGGTCCCTATTGTAGCCTATATATATTCTTATTCTCTTCTTGGTTGGCAATTGTGTGAAAACATATTGTAGCCACCAAGGAGCAAGAAGAGAGGATAACTTGAGAAGACGGAGGCCACACTTCGCTCAAGGGAATTTGGGAATACAATAGAAGAGCGTGGAATCAACCATTAACAAGGTAATCTTCTTTTCGTAATCTTTATCGTAAAACGTAGTAACACCCCTAATCCGTGGTTCCCAACAATTGGTATCAGAGCCTGGTAATGGGTTCTACGTTTTATGATATAATGTCCATGTCGTAATTATATATGCGTGTATATAGTGTTTTGCTTGTATTGGTTTTGATGCAGGTTGTTAATCCACTATTATGGCCATGTATATTTTAATTATGTGTTTGGATCCCACGTGGTTTAATCGTGGTTAATTTTTGTTTTGGTTTTCACGTGGTTTAATCGTGGTTGTAATTTACACGAGGGTTGATCGTGTTAGAATAGATTTTACAAAATTAGTTTTGTATTAGATCTATTTTTTTGTAATTGTTCCGGGTATTTTGTAATAGTTATGTGCGATCGGAAATCAATTCCGGTAGTTTTTTTTTGTTCCGCTGTGCGATTATATGGGGCTGCTGGGGTGCTGGGGCTGCTGGGGGCGCGCTTGTGGCAGATTTTTTTTGAGAGCTGGTTTTTTTTTCAAGGGCCATAATAGTGGAAAATTTATTTTAATTTTTTCCATTAAATTTTAATTATTGCTTTAATTTATTGATTATGTGTGACTTTAATTATGTGTGTAATTCTTTTAAAATTGCATGTTTAACTTAATTAGGATGACATGGACATAAATTTTATTTATTGCTTTAATTAAATGTTATATGTTGCTAAAATTATATGTGTATTTTGAATGCATGTTTAGACATAATTATAACAACATAGGGCCCCATTTAATTTTAAAATTCCTCAATTTTAATAAAAAAAATTCTAAGTGGGAGAGGGAATTAATATGAAATTAAATCCCATGGTCTCCATTATTGGTTGTAGGTAATTTAACATAAAGACGAATATAAATTATATATACGTCACCCATCGTGGCATGTAATTTATGGTGTCTAGAATGTTATAGAAATGACTAGAACAAACTTCTTAAATTAATAAATTTTAAAAGGAATAAATACGGATTTTCTTTATTTCTGATTTGGGGCGATTTTGTCAAAAACGGGTTCATCGAACTTGTAAGGCTGTGGGTTTTAAGCGAGACCGATGTGACTCCTCCACTACCTGGAAATCAAACCATTGATGAATATTGAATTGAATTATTCTATTCAAGGAAAAATTACGAATATTGGAAGGTATACACGCCACCCATCGTGGCGTACCAAGTTCCATAGATTTCGAATAATTTAAGATTTGATGATGGTATACACTTAGCTATGAAAAATAATATAGTCCACCCCAACGTGGCATATTGTTTAGTAATAGGACCGAAGTAACATTTAAACAAAATTAGGTGGTATACATGTCACACATCGTGGCGTACCAGAAACTTATGGTGTTTAGATGTTAGTGCATTTAATTTTAAATAATTGTTAGAGGAATCAATAGCTCTTAATAATTAATGCACCCTTATTTATGTGATGTTTTTATGCATGATTCTCAGGATAAAATGGGCTTTAATCCACTATTCACCATACTTAAGGATAACAAACTTACCGGACCTAACTATATTGAATGGAAACGAAATTTGGACATTGTGTTGACTGCTGAGGAGTACAAGTTTTGCACTTATGAACCCAAGCCTGAACAGCCTGCTGCTGATGCTCCTGAAGTTGAGAAAGAGTATTATAAACGGTGGATTAAGGCTGATGAGATGTCGCGATATTACATTCTGGCAGCAATGTCGGGTGTTTTGCAGCATCAACATCAGTCTATGGCCACTGCTTCGGATATGCTCTTTAATCTCAAGGAACTTTTTGGAGATCAGAATAGGGCTGCTAGGCAAGTAGCCATGAAGGCTTTAATGAACACTCAGATGGCTGAAGGCACACCTGTAAGGGATCATGTTCTCAAGATGATGTCGCATCTGAATGAGATAGAGATCCTTGGTACTGAACTTGACGGGGAAACCCAAATTGACATTATCCTTATGAGCTTGTCCAAGAGTTTTGAGTAGTTCCGCTTGAATTATAACATGAACAAGCAGTATAGTCTCGCGGAACTGCTGACAGAACTTCAGGCAGCTGAAGGATTATTTCGGCAGAGTGTTCAAGTGAATGTGGCTGAGAAAGGTTCTTCCTCTAAGCCGAAAGGTATTAAGAAGAAGAAAAAGGCTCAGACACAGAAAGCTGTGAAGGCAGTGGGAGTTCAGGGTGGTGTGAAAAAGCCTAAGGGAAAGTGCTTCAGATGCAAACAGTCAGGTCACTGGAAATATGATTGTCCTCTTCCTAAGAAGACAAACAATACTGGTATGTCTCTTTCTCTAGTTACAGAAACATTTATAGCGGCTATATCTACGAGCACTTGGTCTGTAGATACAGGAGCCACTGATCATGTTTGTAATTCTATGCAGGGGTTCCAACTATCCAGAATGCTTAGAGATGGTGAGATATACGTGTTCATGGGAGATGATACGAAAGTAGCAGTAGTTGCAGTAGGAGTTATTCATTTATCTTTTGGTTCTGATAGGATTTTGGTTTTGAACAATTGTCTTTATGTACCTTCTTTTAGAAGGAATTTAATTTCGGTTTCTAAACTTGCTTTGGATGGTTATAATGTTTGTTTGGATCGTAATGTTTCTATTATGATGAATAAATGAATTATATGTTCTGGTACATTGCAAGACAATTTGTATATAATTAATCCTAGTCAACCTGCACTGCAACTGTAATTTAGGGAATTGAACAACACATCTTCTAACTCTACTAAAAGAAAGGAACCTTCTAGTTTGAACCAAACATATCTTTGGCACTTGAGATTAGGTCATATTAACTTGAGGAGGATTCAAAGACTGGTAGTAGACGGGCCTTTAAGCTCATTGGCAGTGGAGCCATTTCCAGTTTGTGAATCCTGCTTGGAAGGTAAAATGACTAATAGGCCTTTCAAGGCAAAAGGGAATAGAGCCAAACAACTGTTAGAATTGGTTCACTCTGATTTATGTGGACCCATGAATATCCAAGCAAGAGGTGGTTATAAATATTTCGTCACTTTCATTGATGATTATTCTAGATATGGGTACATTTATTTGTTGCACCGTAAGTCTGAGTGCTTTGATAAGTTCAAAGAGTACAAAGCTAAAACGGAGAAGCGACTTAATAAAAGTATCAAGTCACTACGATCAGATCGTGGTGGCGAATACTTGCTTGGAGAATTTAGGGAATATTTATCAGAAAATGGGATAGAATCCCAGTTAACTGCACCAGGCACACCCCAGCAGAACGGTGTAGCAGAGAGAAGGAACCAGACTCTTTTAGAGAGTGTTAGATCGATGATGAGTTATTCAGATTTACCCAAGTCATTTTGGGGACATGCCTTAGAGACAGCAGCTTATCTTCTGAACTTAGTACCTTCTAAATCGGTTCCTAAAACCCCCTTAGAATTGTGGACCGGGGGTAAACCGAGTCTAAGACATATTCAAATATGGGGTTGTCCAGCACATGTGCTGAACAAGAACGCGACTAAGTTAGAATCTCGTACAGAAGTAAGGTTGTTTGTAGGCTACCCCATGGGAATGAAAGGATTTTATTTTATAGTTTGAAGAATCGGGATGTCATTGTTAGCACCAATGCAAGATTCTTAGAGGAGGAATATATAATGAATCACAAACCCATGAGTAGTGTCATTTTAGAGGAACTAGTGGGAGGGATAAATAATACCCATGAAGCTGTAGTACAAGTAGAACAACCACAACATAATGTACAACCTGTCACTAATACCGCACTAGTGCCTCATCATAGTGGGAGGGTTGTTCAACAGCCTGATAGATTCATATTTTTGGGAGAGTCTTCGGACTTGGTCTCTGGTGAACATGATGATGATCCCCGTACATACGAAGAGGCAGTACAAGACAAAGATGCAGATCTTTGGCAAAAGGCGATGGAATCTGAGATAAAATCAATGTATTCTCATCAGGTCTGGGAGCTCGTGGAACCACCCAAAGGTATAAAACCTATTGGATGTAAGTGGATCTACATGAAAAAGAGGGGATTAGATAAAAAGGTGAAAGCCTGAAAAACAAGACTTGTTGCGAAAGGGTATACTCAGAAAGAAGGTATCGATTATGAGGAAACCTTTTCACCGATAGTCATGCTTAAGTCAATCTGTATTCTTTTATCTATAGCAGCTCATCTGGATTATGAGATTTGGCAAATGGATGTCAAGACAGCTTTTCTTAATGGAAGTCTTGAAGAAACCATCTATATGCAGCAACCAAAAGGATTCATTAAGGAAGGCCAAGAGCATCTGGTATGTAAGCTTAAGAGGTCTATTTATGGACTTAAACAAGCTTCTAGAGACTGGAATATTCATTTTGATCAGGCAGTCCAGTCATATGGATTTGATCAAAGTCCAAGCGAATCGTGCGTGTATAAGAGAAGTGAAGGTAATGCAGTGGTTTTTCTAGTACTATATGTAGATGACATTTTACTCATTGGAAACAATGTTGAGATGTTGTCATCAGTAAAGGCATGGTTGTTCAAACAATTTGACATGAAGGACTTAGGTGAAGTGGCATACATCCTTGGGATCAAAGTTATAAGGGATCGCAAGAAAAGGATGTTGGCTTTATCTCAAGAGCCCTACATTGATGAAGTATTAGCTCGTTTTAACATGCAGAACTCCAAGAAAGGTTTTCTACCTTTTAAGCATGGAGTTGCTCTATCTAAGAAGCAGTGTCCTTCGACACCTAAGGATATAGAGAGCATGAAAGCAGTTCCTTATGCTTCAGCATGTGGATGCTTAATGTATGTTATGTTATGTACGAGGCCTGACATCTGCTTTGTTGTAGGCATGGTTAGTAGATATCAGTCGAACCCAGGTCAGGAACATTGGAGTGCAGTAAAAACTATACTCAAGTACCTGAGAAGGACTAAGGAGTATATGTTAATTTACAAGGCCTCAGATCTATTTCCTTTGGGATATACTGATTCAGATTTCCAATCAGATAGGGATAAGAGGAAATCAACCTCGGGATATGTTTTTACTTTGGGAGGTGGAGCCGTTATATGGAGGAGTGTAAAGCAGAAATGCATTGCAGACTCCAACATGGAGGCCGAGTACGTGGCGGCCTCTTAGGCTGCCAAGGAGGCTGTATGGTTGGACACATAGATTTTTATATAATAGTGGATTAAATAAACACTGATATATACATAGATTATTTTGAGTATAAGTGGGAGATTGTTAGTGTATACTGAAAATATTTATTTGAAGTATATACATTTATTTCTGGCCAGTTTAATTGAGAATCATTTGAATGTTTACATGTTGTCTAATATTATATATTGTGAACAATCTAGTATCAAATGGGATACTGAATATTAGATTGTTAAATACGGTTATATAATATAATAAGGTTCACAGCACAGGTGGTGTTGGACAATCCAATGGTATGGCTGTAGTATTATTTAGATTAGTTTATATTGACTAATAAATAATGCTAGTATACTTTGTGTATATTGAACAGGATCAAATTTAGAATTGTTCCCTTAATACTGATTAAGAAGGAGAACTAAGATTCTATGTTATTATTAATGCTTAGGTTCTTAATCCGGAAATAGTAATTGACACGTGTATATTATTTACATGCTTTGATTTATATATGAAATAATTCTTTTGAATTATATCATTATATTTTGGGTGATGGAATTATATACATGGTGGATATTATTTATTGAAGGAATCCATGTCCTGATAATATTCGGGGTAATGATGTCCCCTTGAAAGCTCAAAAAGATTTAATTATGTGAAACCCTGCAGGTGGAATTTATTCTGGCATAATTAAATAAAGGTTGAGTGGATGATCAAGGATAAAAGATATTAATTAAATAAATTATCAGTAATTTATTTAATTAATGGACATATGATATTTTAAACATGGGGAATTTAATAAGCAAATAATATTGGAACCGAATTAATTAAATTACGATATTAGGAAAGGTAGTGCAAATATTAATTCTTTAGTGGATTGAATTAATATTTAATTACATTGGGCTAGGCTCAAGATGTAATTAGAAGGCCCAACCTAATTATCCATGGTCCCTATTGTAGCCTATATATATTCTTATTCTCTTCTTGATTGGCAATTGTGTGAAAACATATTGTAGCCACCAACGAGCAAGAAGAGAGGATAACTTGAGAAGACGGAGGCCACACTTCGCTCAAGGGAATTTGGGAATACAATAGAAGAGCGTGGAATCAACCATTAACAAGGTAATCTTCTTTTCGTAATCTTTATCGTAAAACGTAGTAACACCCCAAGTCTGTGGTTCCCAACATCCTTGTGAATCCATACATGCTTCCCATTAACTTCACCATTCTTATTTTTGCAATATTGAATGGTATGTCCCATTTTATTGCAATAAGAACATTTATAAGATGGTGATTCGAGTGAAGTCTTTATTGGTGATACAAATCTCCGAGTATTTCCTATAGGAGAAGAATTCTTATTATATCCCAAACCTTCATGATTATATGAGGTTTTTGTATGCACAATTTGATCCAACATCTTATTGCCTTTTGTGTGGCGCCCTCCAAACCCGGGTCAGAAGTTTGGGGTCCACACACACACACCTTAATTATAACCTGCTTATAACAATAATAAAGATAATAATAATTATATGCAGTGACCCTACTTATCCACCACCACGGACCGCGACAGGTTAAAGTATGCACACAAGCCAACACACTAATATATTACAAACCGTTCAAATCCCAACAATTTCAACTCACACTGAGTATCAAACATTATTACAAACTTTTACAAACATAAATTATCCCAAAAGAAGTCTACTAGTTCAGCTTTCTCAACCTGAACCCCTAGCTCTTGCGCTGGACTGGGAATCCTCTTTACCAACTGGTTCCTTTTTAACTGGAAAGAATATAAACAACATCGCACAAATGAGCTAACTAGCTCAGCAAGTCAAAATAACAAAACTGAGAATAATGATCATCAGGTGAATATATTTATGATATCAAGTGAACAATGGATTATGATTTAGAATTGGATAATATACTTTTAATTTAAAAACCAAGGTTAGGCTGCTGATCAGTCACGCACTAACCCCGAGCAAGGCACACAGCATTGCTCTAACTACTGGATCCAAGGCACACATTCGCCTAACTTGACCATTATATGGTCTGACCACGAATCTGGTCCACAATTTTATATAATAAAAAAAAAACAATCCAATTCTAACATAATAACAGAATATGCAATAATAAACAATAACCAGAATCATTAACAACAATGACTGTTTAACAATGAAAGGGTTTCAATCTTTGTAAGGATCAATAAAGTAGTTTACAAGCTTGAATGCTGGGAACTGAAAGAATTGGATAACAAAAGAATCAATATTTCAGGGTTTCAAAGATTTGAGCTCTCAAAGCATAGGATACAATGGTTGAATGTATAAGTAATTCAGTTCAGTGTTTGGGATTTTGTTTGCATGTATTTATGGAATAGTATCGTATACTTGAGGTTCAAGTTTGGGTTTATAATAATCAATGGCTTAGAAAGAATATGGTTCATAGCTCAAGAACAATAACTGAAATCAGGGTTTAGGTTTCTGTGCTTCAAAGCACTTGCAATGTCAACAAGACTATCAAGAATTTCAATATCTCGAGAAAGTTCAGAACACTTGCCTGGAATTAGCTTACTACTCTGTACTTGCTTCCAATCACAATCGTCTTACTCCTCAACTATCTGTTTCCCTTTTCTACGCCTTGCCTCTTCTGCTCACATATCATAAGCATCTATCAATCATCAACTCACAAGATTCTATTCAACGCACTCTTTTATCTACCCTTCGTTTTACCCAAATCCGATTAACGGATTGAAATCTACGCAATAATGAAGTATACACCGCATATATAGACCGATAGTCAAACCACATGTCACATATAACACATAATACATCACGTAATCAATGACATATCATTTATAAAGAAGTCTTAGGTCATAAATGTGCTTTCGGGTATTTAAAATAATTTTTAAAACATTTTTCGGAATTAAAACGGGTCGTTGGATCAAATTTCAAGTTAATAAACAGGGTTCGGCTGGCCAATTCTGGCTCCGAAACAATTTTAGAATAATTATCGAGCCTTGAAAATAATTTAGAATAATATTTTAAAGCTCTAAACTATTTTTCAGAATTTTTAAATCATTTTTAATAATTAAATCTAATTAAATAATTAATTAAAAATCAATTAATAATTAATTAAATCAATTAATCAATTAATTTTCGAATTAATTGACTAATTAATCAATTAAAAATTAACTGAAATTAATTAAATAATTAATTCAGATTTATTTGTGAATTAAAAATAATTTTCGGAATTAAAATAATAATTTTTAGAATTTTCAGAAATTAAAAACGAATTTTTATAATAAAAATAAATAGGAAATATGATTTTTAAACATTTTTAAAACAGGAATCCTATTTTTGCAAAGTCTGAAAACTACAGGGACCAAACTGCATCGTCCCCAAAACTTCAGGGACCAAACTGCAATTTTTACAGTCCAGTCGCCGGAAAACACAGGGGTGGCCGGAGAACACGATTCCGACCTCCTCACCTTGCCACAAGCTCCAGATCACTTCTACACAACACCAGGAACACAACCATGCAATCAAAACAACCTAACAATCCCTGATTTGGCCGAAATTTGGCCGTGAAATTTTCCAGTTTCCGGCGAACATCGGAAAACTTCAAAACACAACTCCCTTCTCTACAGACTTCGTTGGTTCATGAAACTTATACGACTGGTGTTACGACCGGCATTTTATGTAATATTATTTGTGAATAATATTAAGTTAAATAAAAATATATTCAATGCTTGTACGTTTGTGTGAGTGAAAATTTTTGCATTTTAAATTTGCTCTGGGTAGTATATGATTTTTCAAAGCAAGAATTTATTTAATTTCTTTATTTTTGATTTATAAGGAATATTCTAAGCTTTGGAAAAATTTTCTTTTAAAAGACATTTTGTACACAAATTTTGAAAATGATTTTATAAAGTCTCTAAAAATCCAAGTTATTTTATGGTATAAATTTTATAATTTTTGAACTTGTACTTTATTATATAAAAATAAATCTTTGGAAATTAGTTGCTTAATAATTATCAAATTACATGAATAACCTTGCATGCAAACTCTCTTCTATTTAACCAAAGGGCTAAAGAGTCAATAACCACCCCACTAACTCACAAATTGCTAGCCAAATTACCTCCTTGACCTTGCATGCAAACTTGCCTAACTTTGGCTAGAGGGTTACTCTTGTAATTTCTCACATCCACTCACTTGTGGGCAAATAAAAACCAAACAATCAAGATGATCACTCCACCATTTCTACATTTTTTCTCCCTCTCCTCTCCCTCCTCCCACCTTTCCTCTCGGCTTTTTGCCGAAGCCCTACCCCCCTCCCCTTTTCTTCATTCCACATTCAAGTTTCCACCTCCCATACAAGTAAATATTACTTCCTATATCATGATCATTTATATTCCAAAGAGTTTTGAGTAAAAAGTTTAAGTTTTAAAGTTGCATGTTAAGGTTTTAGTGAAACTCAAATATACAATCTTGATTCTTATGGATTTAAGGTTGTTTTTGAGAGGACTACAATGAATGGATAAGTGCCAAGTCATGAGAAGGAAAATCTTGATGATTTAATGGCCATTTCCATCCATTTCATTCGGCCATGACCATATGGGAGCCGAATGAATGGTCCTTGAAATCATTCTTGTTGTTTTGATCAATTTTTGCATGTTTATGTGATAATGACTTAAATTTTGTGATGATAATTTGATAAAACTCCTTGCATGCTAAGTGATCATCTAGGTATACCTTATGCTAGGCTTGCATGTCAATTTTAAGATGGAATATATGTAGAAAATGGGTTGTTTTGGGTTGAAAAACCCGAAGGCATGCATGCATGTGGAATTCTCTTAGTTTGTTGTAAGATTTTGATCATTTGGAAAAGATTTTGTTAGTGAGCCTTAATTTCAGTAGGAATAATGTGATAATATGGATTTATGCTTCTTGTTGCATGGTAATAATTTGTGGTTATCTTTTATAAAAATATATATCATGTTGTTTCAAAAGCATAAAGGTTTATGAGTTGTAAAGAGTAGTCTCTTTTATTTTGCCATAGTTGCACCATAGGTAAGGATGATCTCACCAAGGGTATTTTGAGAAAAAAAAGAGTTAGTTCAGTAGAACACCAAGTATAGGTCTTGGTTTAAGTATTTAGTTGTTGATAATTGGGTTTGTCAAGTCAAAACCTTGGAAAATAAGAGTTATAGTTTCTGCAGAAAAATCAGTTTAGTACCCTGAGTTTAGAGTGAGTTTTGACCATGTCATTGATGGGCACTTTGAGGCCCAAGCCACCAGAAGTTAGTATGGGGAGTATATAATAGGTTTTAGGAGTTGGTTGGAGGTTTGCATGTCAATTGGTTAGGTGCACAAGTAGAATAACAAAATCTGTCCAGCAGGGGGCAGTTTTGTTGCAACTTAGAAATAGGGAGATTTGGCCATGTCATGGGTAGGCCCTCATTAGGCCCAATTGGGCCTTAGTTAGAGGGTATGTCAGAGAAGTTTTTCCAACCATAGTTCATAGGATATGAGCTAGAACCATGTGTCACAAGTTAATTCAAGTCAGGGCATTTTCTGCCCAGAAAAACAGGGGAACCTTGGACTTTTAGCTTAGGCCCAAGAAGGCCCAAGCCAGGCCTTTGAGCCACATCAAGCTTGTGAGATGCCCTTAGGTCAGGAGAGTCTTGTGTAAAAATTTTGAAGAAAAACTTGTAGTTTAAGAGTGTCTAATGCACTCAAGAAACCTTAGTTACCATTCTGAAATTTGCACCAGTGAGCACTTTCACTTATCACATAGTTTTAGGACACTTAGAAGTGAGTATTAGGTCGACCACCATAGTTGTAAGATAGTGTAAGGTCAGTAGAACAAAAGGCACAAGTGAGGGTCAATAGGTTTTGGATAATTTAAGAAAGGCACATTGAGTTAGGAAGCCCAAATTCGAAGACTTCGTTTAGTTAGCGACCAAGTAACTTAAGTGGTGAGTCGAGATCATCCAAGCCTAGTGTGGCATTATGGTGTATATGATGTTATTTGGTATTAATATACGATATGTGATTATGTGGCTACGTGTGTACATTTAAAAATATAATGGTGGATATGAATTAAGTGCGTATAGGCCTAAGTGCCATCCATGTTTAATTTCGGGTTGTAAATAGGTTAAGATGGTAAGAATATATTATAATGAGGATTATTATTATTTATGTAGGATCTCGAGACGAGGGAAAACTTGCCATAAAAGTCGAGTGAAGCTCCAGTTGTTGCTCCTACCAGTCAGACCAGACCAGTCTATCTCAAGGCAAGTGATTCAACTTGACCTTCGCATTTACTGTAAACAGTTCATATATATATATCGATGCAATTATCCTGAGTCATTTTGATATATTTAAATCAAGAGTATCTTTTGTTTATCTTTGAATTACATAGAGATGCCATGAACCCTCGAGTACGTATTGCAAGTAGTTCAAAAGTCTTTCATGATAGTTTAATGCCATGATAAAATAGAGATTTGTTATAATACCTTATTGATCCTTTTGATTATCATGCTATTGATCCCTGAGAAATCTTGATATTGCACCCTGATGCTTTGATTCAACTCTTGAAATAACCTCGATAGAAACTTTATCTTGATACCTAAAAGCCAATCATTTCTTAAATTCATTCATGATTGTTTGATAATCCTATCCTTACCCTAAAAGCTTGATACCCTGTTATATCTTGAGCTGATGATCGCTTTCTTTATATTTTAACCCCTCTATCCTATTGGAACCAGTGATGCTTATCTTCTTGATGTTCTAATACCTATACCTTGTCTACAACCATTGCTTTAAGCCTAGTTTGGCATTACTCTTTCATATTATCCAATAGCCTTGCTTAATTTCCTTGTCAAAATTCTTGTTTATGGAAACCTCTCAATTACCCTAATATAGTAAAGTCTAGTAGATCATGGCCCTGAGATTTAGTGTCATATTTCCAGTTGATCTATAATCCCTTGATAAAAATAATTACAGTCAAAAGAGATTTTGTCATAAATCGGCATCAGTTTTTAAAATGATTAAAACGTGGATTTTTCAGTCCCAAAGGGGGACAAATGTTTTCTTGAATGGTGGATCTGGACTGAGACGCGAGTCCTTTCCACACTTATATTAGGCTTAAAAGTTGCCTAGGGATTCCCAATAATGTTTTAGAACCCAGCGAGGTTCGGGATTACTTCGCGGCTGATCACCGGCTGTAATCCGTAGCGTCATAAAATGATTTTGATTAAGTATGATTTTAAAATTTGTTTTGATGCAAGCAAAATGATGCCAACTCACGTAAGTTTTATCTCTCGATTATCATTGATTATGTCATTCCATTGTCATTCCTAAAGGTATATCCCGATTTATGCTTTGCGCTGTATTGTTTGCACTTGTTGAGCTTTTGGCTCACTTCTTGCTTTACCCTGATATTACAGCTAGCAGCCATGGTTAGATTCAAGCAGACTGACCGTAAGACCTGTGATGCTGACGCTTATGTTCGAGCTCAGGTAGAATAAGTAATAATAGTTGTGTGAGGACTCGGTATTTGTAATCAGATGTAATAGTTGGTAGTGTTGGGCTGTTTCAAACCCTAAACTGTAAAGATCTTGGATTTTGGTTGTGTAATACTCTTTAAAATGATGTAATAGCTATAATTATTTTGCTATTTAAGTTGGGGGTGTGACAGGTTTTGGTATCAGAGCTACGGTTTAGAGTCCCTGAACAGCCCAAATAGGTTATAGGACTTGTGAGTAGGTTATAGATACTATGCGAGAGAGTAGGTAAAGTAAATTATTATTAATACTCCTCTTATTGGTTGTCAGCAAAGGGCGCATTCCTCGTCATCCTCTGGGTCGGACGACACTATTGCTTTCTCCGTGTATGCTGAGTTGAGGCGCGAGTTCGACATGCTTCAGGGCAAGTACGACCGACTGATAGACCGACTGAAGAACGTGTATCCGGACAGCCGAAACTACGAAGGGAAGCCCAAGGAGCAGATGATTGCGAGACTTGAGACCTTGGTTGGGTACGTCAACACTAAGCTTGAAGAGATGCCAGCGCACCGGGACCGTACCAGCCAGTATGTCATTCAGATGGTGGCGGATGAGCTCCAGAGCATTGTGAAGACACTTCGAGAGGAAAAGTCTACCAAGCCCCGTTCAGATGGAGTGGAGCCTTAGTTCTTTCCATTTACCTTTCATGTTGTTGTACTATCAGACTCTATGGAATCCCCAGTTGTTTCCGTCTTTCCTTTAAATAAGCCTGTTATTTCTAGAATCAGACTATGTCCCAATCCTATGTACTGTGACCTTTAAAAATTTTAATAATTATGTGCTATTGTTCCATTTGCTCTCAACTGTTATTTTATGTTTTTATCATCATATCTGCTTAATTTGGAAACGTGACCCCATATGTAAACAAGAATGCCATGCGATACCCTCGAATCATTTTATCATTCATATTTGTTATAACACAACTCTTATTTCAGGATCATGCCTCCCAAAAAGAAGAACCCAACAACCACCTTCACCACAGACCCAAACATTCTTCAACTACTGGAAACCTTGCAACAGCAAACCAATGCTATAGCTCAACAACAACTAACTCTTCAACAACGAATTGAAAACCAAGATAACCGTGAGCCATATCAACCACCTGAACCACCAGTACCACCAAGACAAATTGTCACTTTCAAGGTTTTTCAGAGTGTGAATCCACCTGTATTTCATGATACCACTGATCCAGTGATAGCAAACACATGGATCAAGGAGATGGAAAGGGCTTTTGAGTTGGTACAGTTAGGGGACGATCAGAAGACGCTGTATGCCACTTACTTCTTGAAGGGAGAAGTCATTTATTGGTGGGAATCAGTAAAAGCTATGGAAGTCACTCAGCAGATTTCTTGGGAGAGATTTAAGAAGTTATTTCTGGACAAGTATTACCCTAAGTACATGCAGAATCAGATGGAGCTAAAATTTCTTGAGTTAAAACAAGGGAACATGACTGTACTGGAATATGAGAAGAAGTTCACTGAGTTGTCAAGGTTTGTGACAAAGTATACCAGCACTGAGGAGGAAAAAGCAAAGAAATTTCAGCAAGGATTGGAGCCTTGGATCAGAGATAGGGTGGCTATGTTTGAACTTGAAACTTATGCGGGAGTAGTACAGAAAGCTGCTCTGATTGAGAATAATGGGATGCAGTCAAGAAAAGAGAGGGATAACAAGAAGAGGAAGGTTCCATTTTATGAAGAAAAGTCTGAAGCTGGAAGTTCGCAAGATCGGAATGTAAGGAGGATTGGTTTCCAGAAGGGCGGAAATTTTCAAAGGAAAGGAAATTTGGGCAAAAGGCAAGAATCAAAAGGGAACAATCAGGCAAGCCAAGGGCAAGTTGGAGAAAACAGGTTCCAGAGGCCAGAATGCAAGCACTGTGGAAGAAGGCACCCCGGAGTATGCAATAAGCTGAGTATGACCTGTTATAGGTGCAATCAGAAGGGACATTTGGCAAATGAGTGCAAGATGCCAAGGCCAGGAGTTACGTGCTACAAGTGTGGGAAGACTGGACACATGGCTAGGGAGTGTAAGGCAACAGGACCAGTCAGAGCTCTGATGAACGTGGCAAGTACCAGTGCAAGCGTGCCAGCTGAGGTATTGGCATTACCTCCACCACCCGCACCAACCCCGCAAGCAACAGCAAGGACATTTGATCTAAAGATGAAAGATGCTGTTCAGAATTCTGAGGTGATAGCAGGTACACTTTTACTCAATAATGTCAAAGCCAAAGTATTGATTGATTCGGGAGCCACAAGATCTTTCATATCAGAATCCTTTGTTGATAAGATCCAATGTGATAAAACGGTTATGAGTGAGGTAGTAAATGTGGTAATTGCGAACCAAGAGAAGATTCCTGTGAATCAATTTTGTCCAAAATGTGAGATTGATATTTCGGGATATAAGTTCTCAGCCGACTTGATACTCTTCAAGCTGGGAGAGTTTGACATAATCTTAGGAATGGATTGGTTAGGAGAGAATAGCGCGCAGATAAATTGTAAGACCAAGAGAGTGTATTTAAAGACGAAGAGTGGAGAGAAGGTAGTATTTAAGGGGCAGAGGCAAGGGAAACTATTTCTTACAATTATTCAGGCTAAGAAGTTACTTAGAAAAGGTTGTGAGTCGTTCCTAGCATATGTAGTGGATTCAGAGAGAGGCAGCCCCAGCATGGAGGATATTCCTGTAGTAAATGAGTTCCCCGATGTGTTTCCCGACGAACTACCAGGCTTACCACCAGATCGACAAATTGAGTTCGAGATCAACCTTGCTCCAGGCACGGAACCAGTTTCAAAGGCTCCGTATAGGATGGCACCAGCAGAAATGAAAGAGTTGGCGAGCCAGCTACAAGAATTATTGGATAAGGGAGTGATACGACCAAGTACGTCGCCATGGGGAGCACCTGTTCTCTTTGTGAAGAAGAAAGATGGGAGTATGCGTCTATGCATAGATTACCGGGAGTTGAATAAAGTAACGATCAAGAACCGCTACCCGCTACCAAGGATAGATGACCTTTTTGATCAGTTAAAGGGAGCAAAATGTTTTTCGAAGATTGACTTGAGATCGGGATACCATCAATTAAAGATCAAGGAAGGAGATATTCCCAAGACCGCATTTAGGACCAGATATGGGCATTATGAATTCCTAGTAATGCCGTTTGGATTGACCAACGCCCCGGCCGCATTCATGGATCTGATGAATCGAGTATTTAAGAAGTATTTGGATAAATTTGTCGTGGTATTTATTGATGACATCCTTATTTATTCTAAATCGGAAGAAGAACATATGCAGCATCTCTGGATAGCATTGGAGATACTCCGACAAGAGAAGTTGTATGCCAAGTTTACCAAATGTGAGTTTTGGTTAAAGGAAGTTCAATTTTTGGGGCATGTTATTGGAAATGATGGAATTAAAGTGGATCCGGCGAAGATTGATGCAGTTATGAGTTGGGAGAGGCCAAGGACTCCTACGGAAGTGCGAAGTTTTCTAGGATTGGCCGGATACTATAGAAGATTCGTCAAGGATTTCTCGAAGATCGCCACACCATTGACCAAGTTAACCAGAAAGAATCAAAAGTTTGAATGGAGTGCAGAATGTGAAAATAGCTTTCAAGAGTTAAAACAGAAGTTGGTAACAGCTCCGGTGTTAGTACTTCCAGATGATCAAGGGAATTTTGTAATATTCAGCGACGCTTCACATAAGGGTTTGGGTTGTGTGTTGATGCAACACAGTAAGGTAATAGCATATGCGTCAAGACAGTTGAAGCCGCACGAGTTAAAGTATCCGACGCATGACTTGGAATTAGCCGCCATAGTGTTCGCACTCGAGATTTGGAGACACTATCTCTATGGAGAAAAGTGTGAAATCTACACGGATCACAAGAGCTTAAAGTACATTTTTACTCAGAAAGAGCTCAATATGAGGCAGAGGAGATGGCTGGAATTGATTAAAGACTATGACTGTTCGATAAATTACCATCCTGGAAAGGCGAACGTAGTGGCCGATGCGCTGAGTCGGAAGGAAAGATTGAATGCAATGATAACATCAAAAGAGTTATCTGAAGAAATCGGAAAATTTGAACTGGAACTTTGTGCTTATGGGAAAGTCAAAGAAGTTTGTCATGCAATGACCTTTCAGCCAACACTAATGGAAAAGATAAAGAAGTGTCAAGAGGAAGTAATGGAAAAAGAGAAAAATCAGTTATCTGGAGAGGAGATTAATACTAAAAAGGATGAGCAAGGAATACTAAGGTTTTCATCCAGAATATGGATTCCCCATGTATCTGAATTAAAGAATGAGATCCTCCATGAAGCCCACCATTCGAAATTTTCAATCCACCCGGGAAGCACCAAGATGTATCAAGACTTAAAGAAGAACTTTTGGTGGCCAAATATGAAGCGAGACGTGGCAGAATGGGTTGCGAAGTGCTATACTTGTCAGAAAGTAAAGGCAGAACATCAACGACCAAGCGGGTTAATTCAGCCCCTGAAGATTCCAGAATGGAAATGGGAAAATATCGCTATGGACTTTATAGTAGGACTACCGCGAACAAAATCCGGACATGACGCAATATGGGTTATAATTGATCGTCTTACGAAGTCGGCGCATTTCCTTCCAATAAATGAGAAGTCGTCACTGGACAAGTTGGTTCATCTGTATGTGCACGAAATCGTATTAAGGCATGGAGTACCTGTATCAATAGTTTCAGACAGAGATCCCCGATTTAACTCAAGATTCTGGAAGCAATTCCAGGAATGTCTTGGCACGAAGTTGAATATGAGCACGGCGTATCACCCGCAGACTGATGGCCAGAGTGAAAGAACAATTCAAACCATTGAAGACATGTTGCGCAGTTGTGCAATCGATTTTGCTGGAAGTTGGGACGACCACCTGCCATTAATTGAATTTTCATATAACAACAGCTATCATTCCAGTATCGGCATGCCACCATATGAAGCTTTGTACGGGCGAAGATGTAGATCACCAACAAGTTGGGATGAAGTAGGAGAAGGAAGAATTCTCGGCTCAGAATTGGTACAACAGTTGCATGACTCAGTCAAGTTAATTCAGAAAAGGTTGCTTGCTGCTCAAGATAGACAGAGGAAGTATGCGGATCCAGCGCGCAAGGATGTTCAATTCCAAATTGGCGAAGCTGTGTTGCTAAAAGTGTCACCTAGGAAAGGGTTGATAAGATTTGGCAAGAAAGGAAAGTTAGCACCTAGATACGTAGGTCCTTTTGAGATTTTGAGTCAAGTAGGAAAGGTGGCCTACGAGTTGGCCTTACCACCTCAGTATCAGCATGTGCATAATGTGTTCCATGTGTCGTTGCTTAAGAAGTACAATCCTGACGCTAGCCATGTGATAGAATATGAACCTGTAGAAATTCAGGCAGACCTGTCATTTGTGGAGCAACCGGTTAAAGTACTCGACTGGCAAGTAAAGAGTCTTAGAAATAAATCAGTAAAGTTAGTGAAAGTACTTTGGAGGAACCCTAAGGTCGAAGAGTCGACTTGGGAGTTAGAGTCTGATGTGCGTTCCCGGTATCCTCATCTGTTCTCTTAGATTCTGGGGACAGAATCCCTTAAGGGGGAGAGGATGTTACGACCGGCATTTTATGTAATATTATTTGTGAATAATATTAAGTTAAATAAAAATATATTCAATGCTTGTACGTTTGTGTGAGTGAAAATTTTTGCATTTTAAATTTGCTCTGGGTAGTATATGATTTTTCAAAGCAAGAATTTATTTAATTTCTTTATTTTTGATTTATAAGGAATATTCTAAGCTTTGGAAAAATTTTCTTTTAAAAGACATTTTGTACACAAATTTTGAAAATGATTTTATAAAGTCTCTAAAAATCCAAGTTATTTTATGGTATAAATTTTATAATTTTTGAACTTGTACTTTATTATATAAAAATAAATCTTTGGAAATTAGTTGCTTAATAATTATCAAATTACATGAATAACCTTGCATGCAAACTCTCTTCTATTTAACCAAAGGGCTAAAGAGTCAATAACCACCCCACTAACTCACAAATTGCTAGCCAAATTACCTCCTTGACCTTGCATGCAAACTTGCCTAACTTTGGCTAGAGGGTTACTCTTGTAATTTCTCACATCCACTCACTTGTGGGCAAATAAAAACCAAACAATCAAGATGATCACTCCACCATTTCTACATTTTTTCTCCCTCTCCTCTCCCTCCTCCCACCTTTCCTCTCGGCTTTTTGCCGAAGCCCTACCCCCCTCCCCTTTTCTTCATTCCACATTCAAGTTTCCACCTCCCATACAAGTAAATATTACTTCCTATATCATGATCATTTATATTCCAAAGAGTTTTGAGTAAAAAGTTTAAGTTTTAAAGTTGCATGTTAAGGTTTTAGTGAAACTCAAATATACAATCTTGATTCTTATGGATTTAAGGTTGTTTTTGAGAGGACTACAATGAATGGATAAGTGCCAAGTCATGAGAAGGAAAATCTTGATGATTTAATGGCCATTTCCATCCATTTCATTCGGCCATGACCATATGGGAGCCGAATGAATGGTCCTTGAAATCATTCTTGTTGTTTTGATCAATTTTTGCATGTTTATGTGATAATGACTTAAATTTTGTGATGATAATTTGATAAAACTCCTTGCATGCTAAGTGATCATCTAGGTATACCTTATGCTAGGCTTGCATGTCAATTTTAAGATGGAATATATGTAGAAAATGGGTTGTTTTGGGTTGAAAAACCCGAAGGCATGCATGCATGTGGAATTCTCTTAGTTTGTTGTAAGATTTTGATCATTTGGAAAAGATTTTGTTAGTGAGCCTTAATTTCAGTAGGAATAATGTGATAATATGGATTTATGCTTCTTGTTGCATGGTAATAATTTGTGGTTATCTTTTATAAAAATATATATCATGTTGTTTCAAAAGCATAAAGGTTTATGAGTTGTAAAGAGTAGTCTCTTTTATTTTGCCATAGTTGCACCATAGGTAAGGATGATCTCACCAAGGGTATTTTGAGAAAAAAAAGAGTTAGTTCAGTAGAACACCAAGTATAGGTCTTGGTTTAAGTATTTAGTTGTTGATAATTGGGTTTGTCAAGTCAAAACCTTGGAAAATAAGAGTTATAGTTTCTGCAGAAAAATCAGTTTAGTACCCTGAGTTTAGAGTGAGTTTTGACCATGTCATTGATGGGCACTTTGAGGCCCAAGCCACCAGAAGTTAGTATGGGGAGTATATAATAGGTTTTAGGAGTTGGTTGGAGGTTTGCATGTCAATTGGTTAGGTGCACAAGTAGAATAACAAAATCTGTCCAGCAGGGGGCAGTTTTGTTGCAACTTAGAAATAGGGAGATTTGGCCATGTCATGGGTAGGCCCTCATTAGGCCCAATTGGGCCTTAGTTAGAGGGTATGTCAGAGAAGTTTTTCCAACCATAGTTCATAGGATATGAGCTAGAACCATGTGTCACAAGTTAATTCAAGTCAGGGCATTTTCTGCCCAGAAAAACAGGGGAACCTTGGACTTTTAGCTTAGGCCCAAGAAGGCCCAAGCCAGGCCTTTGAGCCACATCAAGCTTGTGAGATGCCCTTAGGTCAGGAGAGTCTTGTGTAAAAATTTTGAAGAAAAACTTGTAGTTTAAGAGTGTCTAATGCACTCAAGAAACCTTAGTTACCATTCTGAAATTTGCACCAGTGAGCACTTTCACTTATCACATAGTTTTAGGACACTTAGAAGTGAGTATTAGGTCGACCACCATAGTTGTAAGATAGTGTAAGGTCAGTAGAACAAAAGGCACAAGTGAGGGTCAATAGGTTTTGGATAATTTAAGAAAGGCACATTGAGTTAGGAAGCCCAAATTCGAAGACTTCGTTTAGTTAGCGACCAAGTAACTTAAGTGGTGAGTCGAGATCATCCAAGCCTAGTGTGGCATTATGGTGTATATGATGTTATTTGGTATTAATATACGATATGTGATTATGTGGCTACGTGTGTACATTTAAAAATATAATGGTGGATATGAATTAAGTGCGTATAGGCCTAAGTGCCATCCATGTTTAATTTCGGGTTGTAAATAGGTTAAGATGGTAAGAATATATTATAATGAGGATTATTATTATTTATGTAGGATCTCGAGACGAGGGAAAACTTGCCATAAAAGTCGAGTGAAGCTCCAGTTGTTGCTCCTACCAGTCAGACCAGACCAGTCTATCTCAAGGCAAGTGATTCAACTTGACCTTCGCATTTACTGTAAACAGTTCATATATATATATCGATGCAATTATCCTGAGTCATTTTGATATATTTAAATCAAGAGTATCTTTTGTTTATCTTTGAATTACATAGAGATGCCATGAACCCTCGAGTACGTATTGCAAGTAGTTCAAAAGTCTTTCATGATAGTTTAATGCCATGATAAAATAGAGATTTGTTATAATACCTTATTGATCCTTTTGATTATCATGCTATTGATCCCTGAGAAATCTTGATATTGCACCCTGATGCTTTGATTCAACTCTTGAAATAACCTCGATAGAAACTTTATCTTGATACCTAAAAGCCAATCATTTCTTAAATTCATTCATGATTGTTTGATAATCCTATCCTTACCCTAAAAGCTTGATACCCTGTTATATCTTGAGCTGATGATCGCTTTCTTTATATTTTAACCCCTCTATCCTATTGGAACCAGTGATGCTTATCTTCTTGATGTTCTAATACCTATACCTTGTCTACAACCATTGCTTTAAGCCTAGTTTGGCATTACTCTTTCATATTATCCAATAGCCTTGCTTAATTTCCTTGTCAAAATTCTTGTTTATGGAAACCTCTCAATTACCCTAATATAGTAAAGTCTAGTAGATCATGGCCCTGAGATTTAGTGTCATATTTCCAGTTGATCTATAATCCCTTGATAAAAATAATTACAGTCAAAAGAGATTTTGTCATAAATCGGCATCAGTTTTTAAAATGATTAAAACGTGGATTTTTCAGTCCCAAAGGGGGACAAATGTTTTCTTGAATGGTGGATCTGGACTGAGACGCGAGTCCTTTCCACACTTATATTAGGCTTAAAAGTTGCCTAGGGATTCCCAATAATGTTTTAGAACCCAGCGAGGTTCGGGATTACTTCGCGGCTGATCACCGGCTGTAATCCGTAGCGTCATAAAATGATTTTGATTAAGTATGATTTTAAAATTTGTTTTGATGCAAGCAAAATGATGCCAACTCACGTAAGTTTTATCTCTCGATTATCATTGATTATGTCATTCCATTGTCATTCCTAAAGGTATATCCCGATTTATGCTTTGCGCTGTATTGTTTGCACTTGTTGAGCTTTTGGCTCACTTCTTGCTTTACCCTGATATTACAGCTAGCAGCCATGGTTAGATTCAAGCAGACTGACCGTAAGACCTGTGATGCTGACGCTTATGTTCGAGCTCAGGTAGAATAAGTAATAATAGTTGTGTGAGGACTCGGTATTTGTAATCAGATGTAATAGTTGGTAGTGTTGGGCTGTTTCAAACCCTAAACTGTAAAGATCTTGGATTTTGGTTGTGTAATACTCTTTAAAATGATGTAATAGCTATAATTATTTTGCTATTTAAGTTGGGGGTGTGACAACTGGATTGCTAATTCCACAGAGAACACAATCCACTATATCACAACATCAATCTATCACAGAATAAGAAACCCCCAAATTTCAATTAAGAACATTCATACTGGTTATAAACCCTAATTTTAAAATTCGAAAATCAAACTCAAATTTGAACATGTTATTGAACTCCAAATCAGACGTATGACATATGAAAATCATCAGGAAAACAAGCTCTACAACATGCAATCATCAAATCATACAAACAATCATCCGAACAAAAATTCATATTTTTAATAAAATAAATTCGAAAATAATTAAATTTTTAGAAATTCAACCTTTGATTCTGCAGGTGTATGGGTTACAGATTCTGATAGAGCTTCTCAAGACCTTCAAATCCAGTACTCGAGCTTTTCAAACAAAGATCACTAACACCTTCAAAAGTTGGTTTGATTCTCAGAAAGGTTTATGAATATATGATTTTTCTCTGTAAAATTATATATTTATCTGTCTGCAAATGATTTTGATACGAAATAAAATACGGTAAAAGGCTATTTATAATTACGGAAAATTAGTATCCCGTTGGATCATTCCGGATATAAAATGGTACGTTTATTTATAAAAACTAATCCAAACGGTATCGGTTTTCGGGATAGTTATCCCAATCAGTACAATTTGTACTGCGGTCTTGGTCTCAGCACCCAGTTACACGTACTACGAAGTGATAATTGGGATAGTTTAATAAAAAGCTCCCGTTTATCGAAAATACGGGTTTTATTAATTTACCGAAACGAATATTGTATCGAAAATGTTGTGCCGGAACCCGCGCAGGACAAACCGTACGCCGGATCGAAAAAGTCGAAACATGGAAAATGCTCGGAATATTACAATTAGGTTAGGAAGGAGTTCTCGGTAGAGTTTCGGGTTCCAAAAACGTAACAACGGTTGACGTCGGTTGGTTCCCGTTTTTATAAAATAGATTTTAATTACCCGGAAAAAGATTTTAAAAATTTCATATGATTCTTATAAATCTATAAATCAACACAAAAATAATTAGGAAGATATAACAATTATCTATATTTTATTTGGGACATATAAAAATAAAATACTCAATTAATATTATTTTTGAATATTCAAGTACATATATCACTTAACAATTAACTCACAGAATAGATACGGAACACACATATTAATTATTTAATAGTAAAAATAATTACACGTTATATCCCGGATATTACATCCTTCCCCCCTTAAAAGGATTCTGTCCTCAGAATCTCCTAAGAAAACAAATGAGGGTACTTTTCTCTCATATCACTTTCTAACTCCCAGGTTGACTCTTCAACCTTTGGGTTTCTCCACAATACTCTTACTAACTTTATCACTTTATTTCTCAATATTTTCTCTCTTTCCTCTAAAATCTCTATTGGATTCTCTACATATGATAAGTCTGCCTGAAGCTCTATTGGCTCATATTCTATTACATGCCTGGAGTCTGGATTATATTTCTTGAGCATCGATACATGAAAAACATTGTGAATGTACTCCATGTGCGGAGGTAACGCCAATTCGTAAGCGACTTTGCCAACGCTCTTTAGGATCTCAAAAGGTCCGACATATCTTGGGCTTAGCTTCCCTTTCTTCCCAAACCTCGTTAGTCCTTTCCACGGTGATACTTTCAATAATACCAAGCTCCCTTCTTCAAATTCCATGTCTTTCCTTGACTGGTCTGCATATTTCCTCTGACGATTTTGTGCGGCTATTAATCTTTTCTGGATAAGTTCAACAACTTCCTTTGTCTGCTGCACCAATTCAGGTCCGAGTATTTTGCGTTCTCCTACTTCGTCCCAATATAATGGAGATCTACATTTGCGTCCATAAAGGGCTTCATAAGGTGGCATCCCAATGCTGGCGTGATAACTGTTGTTATAAGCAAATTCTACCAGGGGTAAATGCTTGTCCCAACTTCCTTTGAAATCAATAGCACAAACACGTAGCATGTCCTCGATTGTCTGGATTGTTCTTTCACTTTGGCCGTCCGTCTGCGGGTGATAGGCCGTACTCATCTTCAATTTTGTTCCCAAACATTCTTGAAAACTCTTCCAAAATCTTGAATTAAACCTTGGATCTCGATCAGATACGATAGACACTGGAACTCCATGACGAACTATAATTTCTTTTAGGTACATATGGACTAGCTTGTCGAGCGAAAATCTTTCATTTATAGGCAGAAAATGAGCTGACTTGGTAAGTCTATCCACTATAACCCAAATGGCATCATGATTAGCCCTTGTCCTTGGTAATCCAACTATGAAATCCATGGTAATATGTTCCCACTTCCATTCTGGAATCTCCAATGGCTGTAGCAATCCGCTTGGTCTCTGATGCTCCGCTTTAACTCTCTGACAGGTATAACATTTGCTAACCCATTCCGCAATTTCCCTCTTCATATTTGGCCACCAATAATTCTTCTTCAGATCTCTGTACATTTTGGTACTCCCTGGATGGATGGAATATCTTGAACTATGTGCCTCTTGTAAAATTTCATTCTTTAACTCCGTCACTGGTGGAATCCAAACTCTTGAAGAAAACCTAAGAATACCTTGATCATCTTGTTGCGTGCATGATTCCTCACCTACCAAACTATTTATATCTTGATCCATTACCTCTTTCTGGCATTTCTTTATTTTCTCCAATAACTCCGGGTGGAAAATCATACTGTATACTTTTGCTTCTTCAGGCTTGCAAATTTTAACCTCCAATTCTAATTTCTGAAATTCTTTATATATTTCTTCAGGTACAGATAACACATTTAACCTTTCCTTCCGACTTAACGCATCTGCTACAACGTTCGCCTTACCGGGATGATAATTAATCGAGCAATCATAATCCTTGATCAACTCTAACCATCTCCTTTGCCTCATATTAAGTTCCTTCTGGGTAAATATATATTTCAAACTTTTGTGATCCGTGAAAATCTCACACTTTTCTCCATATAAATAATGTCTCCAAATTTTCAAAGCAAAAACTATAGCTGCTAGCTCCAAGTCATGAGTAGGGTATTTCTGTTCGTGTGGTTTTAATTGTCTTGACGCATAAGCAATCACCTTGTCATGCTGCATAAGAACACATCCTAGTCCCTTATGAGAAGCATCGCTATAAATTACGAAATTCCCTTGATCGTCCGGAAGTGATAAAACAGGTGTCGTGATTAATCTCTGCTTCAATTCTTGAAAACTTCCTTCGCACTTGTCGTTCCATATAAACTTTTCATTCTTTCGTGTAAGCTTTGTTAATGATGTGGCAATCCTTGAGAAATTCTGAACAAATCGACGATAATATCCTGCTAATCCTAGGAAACTTCTTACCTCAGTGGGTGTTCTCGGTCTCTCCCAATTCGTAATTGCTTCGATCTTTGCCGGGTCCACTTTGATCCCTTCATTACTGACTATGTGTCCTAAGAACTGAACTTCCTGTAACCAAAACTCACACTTCGACAGTTTAGCATATAACTTCTTCTTCCTTAAAATATCCAAAGCCGTTCTCACATGTTCCGCATGATCTTCTTTCGTCTTGGAATAGATTAAAATATCGTCTATAAACACAATAACAAACTTATCCAAATACTCTTTGAAAATTCTATTCATCAGATCCATAAACGCTGTTGGGGCATTGGTCAATCCAAAAGACATCACTAGAAATTCATAATGTCCATACCTTGTTCTGAAAGCTGTCTTTGGTATATCTTGTGGCTTGATCTTTAGTTGATGATATCCCGATCTTAAATCAATTTTGGAGAAATACTTGGCTCCCTTCAATTGGTCAAACAAATCATCGATTCTGGGTAACGGATACTTGTTCTTGATTGTCAGCTTATTGAGCTCCCTATAGTCAATGCACAGTCTCATGCTTCCATCTTTCTTCTTGACAAATAATACCGGGGCTCCCCACGGGGATACGCTAGGTCTAATTACTCCTTTCTCTAACAATTCTTGCAATTGCCTTGCTAGCTCCTTCATCTCAACAGGCGCCATTCTGTATGGGGCTTTGGACACCGGTTCTGTTCCAGGTTCTAAGTCGATCGCAAATTCAATTTCTCTATCTGGAGGAAGTCCTGGTAATTCGTCGGGAAATACGTCTGGAAATTCATTCACTACTGGAATATCTTCAAGTTTTGCTGGCTCCTGACTCCTGTCGATTACATATGCTACGAAATGCTCACATCCTTGCCGTAATAATTTCTTGGCTTGAATCATTGCTAAGAACTTCTTTACTTGTTTCTGACCTTTGAACGTTACTATTCTTTCGTCTGGCATTTTCACCATTACTTTCTTATTCCGACAATCTATCTGAGCATCATGCTTAGATAACCAATCCATCCCTAATATTACATCAAATTCTCCTAACTTAAATGGTATCAAATCTACACAAAACTTACTACCAGAAATCTCAACCTCACAATTTCCACAAACTTGGTTCACAGTTACACGTTCTTGATTTGCTAATTCCACAGTCATTATTTCATTTAAGCATTCCACTGGACAATTTAATTTACTAACAAAGTCTTGTGAAACAAATGATCGAGTTGCTCCCGAATCTATTAACACTTTGGCACATAAAGAATTCACATTAAGCGTACCTGCCACGACATCCGTATCCTGGATCGCATCTTTCACCGACATGTCAAAAACTCTAGCCCTTGGAGTCTCATTCACTGTTGGGGTAGATCCCATAATCCTCAATGCATTACTGGCTGGGGCTGGTGTCTTGCAATCCCTGGCCATATGTCCTGGCTTCCCACATTTAAAGCATGTAAATCCAATGACTGGAACCTTTACTGCTGGATTCCGGATAGGCTGATCCTTATTTGCTGGCTGATTTCGGCACTCCCTTGAATAGTGCCCTTTCTGGTTGCATTTAAAACATACCACATTCAACTTGTTACAAACTCCTCCATGCTTCTTTCCACAAACTTGACAATCTGGAAAAGTTAATCTCAACTGATTCGGCTGATTTACATTAGCTGGACGATTACCTTGTCCTCCGTCTCCTGCATTTTGTCTTCTGAAATTAAAATTTCTCCCTGGCTGAAACTTGCCCTTCTTAAAATTTGGAAACTTCCCTGTTTGTGACTGACCCTCACTTCCCTCAACTTTCCTTTTCTTGCTTTCCTTATCTTTCTGGAACATCTCACTCTCTGTCTCTGCGATCATAGCCTTCTGTACTACTCCTGCATAAGTCTCTAATTCAAAAATAGCTACCTTTCCCCTGATCCATGGTTTCAAGCCTTGCTGGAATCTCTTAGCTTTCTTTCTATCAGTATCAACATACGACGGCACATACCTTGACAATTCCTCAAATTTCCCCTCATAATCTGTTACCGACATATTCCCTTGTTTTAACTCTAAAAACTTCAGCTCCATTTGATCCTGAACAAACTGAGGAAAATACTTTTCTAGAAACAATTCCTTGAACCTTTCCCAAGTAATAACATCCGTACCTTCCAATGTCTTCACCATCTCCCACCAATAGGTGGCTTCATTCTTCAGATAGTAACTTGCAAACTCAACCTTCTGTTCCTCCTTCACTTTCACTAAGGCAAATGCCTTCTCTATTTCCTTTAACCAAACATTTGCTTCAATTGGCTCTAAGGAACCCTTGAATTCTGGTGGGTTTATTGCCTGAAAAGTTTTGAAGGTTACCTGGGGATTGGTCTGTCTTTGTTGTTGTTGTGCTAGGTGAACTGTTTGTTGAGCCAAGATTTGAAGAATCTGGGCTACTGCTGGGTCCATAGGTCCTGGGTTCACATTCGGGTTTGTATCATCTTGATTGTTGTTGTTGGTTTCTTCATTTCGGGTGTTGGTGCGGGTATTTCTTTTAGGAGGCATTTTCTGTAAAGAATCAATCAATTTATTTAGCTTTTGAATCAAATATTTGCATAAAAGAAAAGTTTTGTAAAACAGGAATATCTCTTTTTGAAAACAGTTGTAACTAAGTAAATTGCATGCTTCTTTACAGAATATAAACAGTTATGGAAAACGGGGTACATGGTATCACAGGGTATGACTGGTGCAATAAAATAAATGACAGTGCTGGAAAGGAAAAAGGTACTGATATATATAGATCAAAAGTTTTAGGGTAGTACAAGCGTAAAGACGCTTCGAAAGTAAAAGCAAAAAGGGTACAACAACCTACTCACTAGTCAGCATAGCTAGTCTATAAATACAACTCAAAAGTCTACTGATACACACTACACACTACTGTACATACTACATAACCATAACAACACTTCTCAGCATCTCCATCTCTGAATCTCTGACTCATGGCAAATCTGGACCTCCTATCTCCTCAAGCTCCTCTAGAACCCACTTAGCCCACTCGACTAGGAAATCAGGGGTGATGTCCGCATGTGTAGCCTCAGCAATCCTCACAGCAGCTGTTCTACGAAACGCCTGGAGCCTCTCTCTAAGTCGCCTCTCACCACTCCCCATCTCTCTGGTACGCATGATATGCAATAACTCCTGGATCTGACCCTGTAGAAATCGCTGCTCCATAAGGCAAGCCTCAAACTGATGATATGGGACAGGATAGGAAGAGAACTGGAAAGGTACTCCCGTGACTGAATGACTAGTAAAGCCTGAATCTGCAGGTGGGGGTCCTCTGATAGGTGGCCTCATGCCTGGAGGTGGAATAGCCTGCAGTGGTACGGGCTGCAACACCGGTGGAGGTAGAATAGCCAATGTTGGTGGAACAACAGGACGTGGATCCGAAAATGGCACTCCAACTGAAGGCTCTGAATGATCAGCTGATACAGAAATAAAAGAGTCGGCCATCTCTGCTATCTGAAATCATATCGTAATATAAGAATCTCGTTCCATAACGCAAACTATACTAATACCTGATATACCGAAGCACTCAACCTCTCAACGTTCTCTCATCCTATGCCTTACTTCTAATCTTAACCCTCTACCCATTCCCGTTAACCTAGGCTTGTGTCAGTGACTTATAACCTGTAGCTCTGATACCAACCTGTGGCGCCCTCCAAACCCGGGTCAGAAGTTTGGGGTCCACACACACACCTTAATTATAACCTGCTTATAACAATAATAAAGATAATAATAATAATTATATGCAGTGACCCTACTTATCCACCACCACGGACCGCGACAGGTTAAAGTATGCACACAAGCCAACACACTAATATATTACAAACCGTTCAAATCCCAACTATTTCAACTCACACTGAGTATCAAACATTATTACAAACTTTTACAAACATAAATTATCCCAAAAGAAGTCTACTAGTTCAGCTTTCTCAACCTGAACCCCTAGCTCTCGCGCTGGACTGGGAATCCTCTTTACCAACTGGTTCCTTTTTAACTGGAAAGAATATAAACAACATCGCACAAATGAGCTAACTAGCTCAGCAAGTCACAATAACAAAACTGAGAATAATGATCATCAGGTGAATATATTTATGATATCAAGTGAACAATGGATTATGATTTAGAATTGGATAATATACTTTTAATTTAAAAACCAAGGTTAGGCTGCTGATCAGTCACGCACTAACCCCGAGCAAGGCACACAGCATTGCTCTAACTACTGGATCCAAGGCACACATTCGCCTAACTTGACCATTATATGGTCTGACCACGATCTGGTCCACAATTTTATATAATAAAAAAAAACAATCCAATTCTAACATAATAACAGAATATGCAATAATAAACAATAACCAGAATCATTAACAACAATGACTGTTTAACAATGAAAGGGTTTCAATCTTTGTAAGGATCAATAAAGTAGTTTACAAGCTTGAATGCTGGGAACTGAAAGAATTGGATAACAAAAGAATCAATATTTCAGGGTTTCAAAGATTTGAGCTCTCAAAGCATAGGATACAATGGTTGAATGTATAAGTAATTCAGTTCAGTGTTTGGGATTTTGTTTGCATGTATTTATGGAATAGTATCGTATACTTGAGGTTCAAGTTTGGGTTTATAATAATCAATGGCTTAGAAAGAATATGGTTCATAGCTCAAGAACAATAACTGAAATCAGGGTTTAGGTTTCTGTGCTTCAAAGCACTTGCAATGTCAACAAGACTATCAAGAATTTCAATATCTCGAGAAAGTTCAGAACACTTGCCTGGAATTAGCTTACTACTCTGTACTTGCTTCCAATCACAATCGTCTTACTCCTCAACTATCTGTTTCCCTTTTCTACGCCTTGCCTCTTCTGCTCACATATCATAAGCATCTATCAATCATCAACTCACAAGATTCTATTCAACGCACTCTTTTATCTACCCTTCGTTTTACCCAAATCCGATTAACGGATTGAAATCTACGCAATAACGAAGTATACACCGCATATATAGACCGATAGTCAAACCACATGTCACATATAACACATACGTAATCAATGACATATCATTTATAAAGAAGTCTTAGGTCATAAATGTGCTTTCGGGTATTTAAAATAATTTTTAAAACATTTTTCGGAATTAAAACGGGTCGTTGGATCAAATTTCAAGTTAATAAACAGGGTTCGGCTGGCCAATTCTGGCTCCGAAAAAATTTTAGAATAATTATCGAGCCTTGAAAATAATTTAGAATAATATTTTAAAGCTCTAAACTATTTTTCAGAATTTTTAAATCATTTTTAATAATTAAATCTAATTAAATAATTAATTAAAAATCAATTAATAATTAATTAAATCACAGGGGTGGCCGGATAACACGATTCCGACCTCCTCACCTTGCCACAAGCTCCAGATCACTTCTACACAACACCAGGAACACAACCATGCAATCAAAACAACCTAACAATCCCTGATTTGGCCGGAATTTGGCCGTGAAATTTTCCAGTTTCCGGCGAACATCGGAAGACTTCAAAACACAACTCCCTTCTCTACAGACTTCGTTGGTTCATGAAACTTATACGACTGGATTGCTAATTCCACAGAGAACACAATCCACTATATCACAACATCAATCTATCACAGAATAAGAAACCCCCAAATTTCAATTAAGAACATTCATACTGGTTATAAACCCTAATTTTAAAATTCGAAAATCAAACTCAAATTTGAACATGTTATTGAACTCCAAATCAGACGTATGACATATGAAAATCATCAGGAAAACAAGCTCTACAACATGCAATCATCAAATCATACAAACAATCATCCGAACAAAAATTCATATTTTTAATAAAATAAATTCGAAAATAATTAAATTTTTAGAAATTCAACCTTTGATTCTGCAGGTGTATGGGTTACAGATTCTGATAGAGCTTCTCAAGACCTTCAAATCCAGTACTCGAGCTTTTCAAACAAAGATCACTAACACCTTCAAAAGTTGGTTTGATTCTCAGAAAGGTTTATGAATATATGATTTTTCTCTGTAAAATTATATATTTATCTGTCTGCAAATGATTTTGATACGAAATAAAATACGGTAAAAGGCTATTTATAATTACGGAAAATTAGTATCCCGTTGGATCATTCCGGATATAAAATGGTACGTTTATTTATAAAAACTGATCCAAACGGTATCGGTTTTCGGGATAGTTATCCCAATCAGTACAATTTGTACTGTGGTCTTGGTCTCAGCACCCAGTTACACGTACTACGAAGTGATAATTGGGATAGTTTAATAAAAAGCTCCCGTTTATCGAAAATACGGGTTTTATTAATTTACCGAAACGAATATTGTATCGAAAATGTTGTGCCGGAACCCGCGCAGGACAAACCGTACGCCGGATCGAAAAAGTCGAAACATGGAAAATGCTCGGAATATTACAATTAGGTTAGGAAGGAGTTCTCGGTAGAGTTTCGGGTTCCAAAAATGTAACAACGGTTGACGTCGGTTGGTTCCCGTTTTTATAAAATAGATTTTAATTACCCGGAAAAAGATTTTAAAAATTTCATATGATTCTTATAAATCTATAAATCAACACAAAAATAATTAGGAAGATATAACAATTATCTATATTTTATTTGGGACATATAAAAATAAAATACTCAATTAATATTATTTTTGAATATTCAAGTACATATATCACTTAACAATTAACTCACAGAATAGATACGGAACACACATATTAATTATTTAATAGTAAAAATAATTACACGTTATATCCCGGATATTACATTTTGTAAATCTTTGAATGACTTCTTCAAGATTTTCATTTTCTTTCTTTAAGGCATCAATCTTGTTGTTAAGGATTCTTTCTTGATCCTTAATTTGAGCTATGAGTTTATAATTTTCTTCTTTTAGCCTTAGAGCTTCACCTTTAAGCTCATTGGTTTCTAATAGCTCATTTTCTTTATCAAGATTGTTTTTATAAGATGTTTCTATATCTTGAACATTTGATTCATTTAGAATCTTTAAGTTCAATAGATCAATGTGAAGTTTACAAATATTATCATTCAGCTGTATCTTTTCACGTTCCATCTCTTCGTCTTTGAGAATTAATGATATATACTCTGTTTCAAGGTTGATTATATTTTCTTGAAGTTTATTTACTTCAACCTTAATGAGATGGTTTTGATCTTTTAGAGATGTAATCTATTTTTCATCTTGGACTCTTGAGTCCATCTTCCGAGTATACTCTTTATTTTGAGTATGAGGTATTTCTTCTATTTTCATTTTCTCGGACCATACTAAGTGAAGCCTTTGATCAACATCTTTGTATTTACTTTTATATTCTACCACAAGTCCAATTAAATCATGCTTATTCATGTCCATAAGTGATAAATTAGATTCATCCAATAATTATTTAATTGAGACGTAGTTAGATGTTACCTCTTCATTTGTAGAGGAGATTTCCCTAGATGTAGTTTCTTCTCCGAGAGCCATCAAGCATAGATTCACCACTTCTTCACTAGCTTCCGAAGCTTCTTCATCTTCACTTAGATCCCAACCATTTTCGGCCACAAGACTTCGTCCCTTTGAAAGTTTAGGACATTCTCTTTTATAATGACCGGGTTGTTTACACTCGAAACACACATCTTGTGTTTCCTCCGGAGATGGATCTTTAGGTTTTGGAGGAGTGTAAACAGGATGGTTTGTAGAGGCATTGGCATTACTATAGGTATTTATATTTTGATTGCCTTTGCCTTTATTGTAACTCGTTGACGGATAATTACTCTTATAGTAGGAAGAATAATTTTGAGTGTAATTTGGCCTTCCGTTAGAGTTAAAAACTCTTTGTTAATTATTTGATTTTAGGAAGCCTTTTCCGTATCTTTGAGCTTTGCTTTGAAGCACACGACGAAGTTGTCTCGTGAGTAGAGCAATTTTACTCTCATCGAGATTTTGGAGTTTCTCGTTTAACTCCTCGTCGTTTTCATCTTCATCAATTAATATGGCTTTTAGAGCCATATTTTTCTTTTTATCCTCCACCTTTGGGGCAACCTTTTCTGGAACATTATATTATTCATAAGCACGAAGATTTCCGAATAGGTTATCAATCTTGTACTCATTTAAGTTGTGCATTTCTTTTATAGTAGTGACTTTAACCTTCCAACTAGGAGGTAGAGATTTGAGCACTCTTATATTTTTTTCATTTTGAGTATAATTCTTTCCAAGTTGAGATAATTCATCGATAATACGAGTAAATCTTGTTTCCATATCGATGATATTTTCTCCTTCTTGGAGTTTAAAGTTCTCGTATTCTTGGATCAATGTATCCATCCAAGAATCTTTTATATCAGTGGTTCCTTCATAGGTTACCACTAATTTGTTCCATATTTCTTGTGCCAACTTGCAATTATTTACTCATTAATATTCTTTTTCTGCAAGTGCACTTGTGAGAACCATTTTCGCCTTTGCGGCTATATTCATTGTGGCTTCTTCCTCAAAGTTGTATTCACTAACCTTCTTTTCGATGATGATGTCATCGATAGTTTTGGTAGGAATGCGAACACCGTCTTCGATAGCCATCCAAACTTTGACTCCTTGAGATCTGGCATAAGTGTGAAACCTCGTTTTCCATGTTGCAAAGTTGGTGCCATCAAATAGAGGAGGTCGTGAGCTAGACAGACCTTCACCACATCCAACGGGATTAAATACGCCATTCCGGATCACTTTTTGTTGTGCCTGTAAATCTGCAAATCACTTAACAAACACGTTAAAAAGCACTACTTTAATACCAATTGTAAGGTCCCATAAGAGAGATATTTTAAGCTAGAAGGGGGGTTGAATAGCTTAATTACCAATTTAAATATTGTTGTGGCGTTTTAAAAATATTTTATCCCTTTTTAAAACTTTATCGAGTGGTTATGTAGTTTATATGTGCGGAAGATAAAGTGCAAGGAAAGAAAATACCACACGGTGATTTTATCCTGGTTCGCGATGGTGCAACCTCTAATAGATTCGCTCACCCCTACTCCAGTCCCCGAGCTCCTCTCCCGGACTCGGGATTTTCCCTTATAATAAACTCGCTCCTTTAGTAGGCGGAGAAGCCTTTACACCCTTTACAAGTATTTGTCTTGGTGCGTAACACAAGGGTCACCACCTCAAAATAAATGTAATACCTACATAACTTATCTTAGACAATAACTCCCCGCTATTTCTTCAAAGTTGTTGTAGAGCCTTTGTGTGGACTTGGCTTCCTTAGCTTTTGTCGGTCTTGGATCTTAGTGATCCGGTCTTGGGTCTTTCTTCTTCTTCACGGTGCGGAGACTACTAACTCCCCATTAGTACGTCTAGGACTTGGGTCTTAGAACGAGAATCACCTCACGTCACTTCACCTCACTACAAAATTAACAAGACAATCCACGAAACAAACCAAGTACAGAAAAGATGGTTTGAACTAATATGTTACTATACTAGCCCACAATTAGTATAATATTCAAATAAGAATATTAAAACTAAATAACAATACTTGACTTAAGAATAATACAAGTTGGTCAAGTATATTTATAATTACTCCTTTATAGATTTAATAAAGTTGTGGAGTAATATGAGAAATCCCTATTTATTTTAAGCACTTATGGCTTATGACTTCTTTAGTATTCTTCTTCTTTTGATTACGTATTTATAAATCGAAGAATACTTTAGTTACAATCTCAGAATTGTAACTTATCCTTTACGCTCGTATGCTTAAGGATTTTAGTATACTTCTGTTTTGACACTTATGTGGTCAAAGTATACTTTTAACTTCAAGCACTTGTATAAGTTTTATGATTCTTAGCCAAGATCCAAATAATAGAAGTGCAAGTAATTGGCGTAAGATCGTGCTTTTGAAGTTTAGACGAATAATTATGAGTAGTTTATATATATCGAATAATAACCCCACGGAACACTGAAAGATATTAGAAGGGGCTTATACGATATGTCTCGTAATTATTTATATACACGATATGTGTTAGCCAAGATCCAATTAAAGAGCGTGAAAATAATTGGCTAACTCATGGATTTGATTCGTCTTTAAATAATGGATGATTACGAAGTAGTTTATATGAAACAAGCTATAATCCCCCGGAACACTAAAGATGTTAGAAGGGATTACACTTTTACTTCGTAATAATTTATATGTACGTTATTAGTTAGAAAAGATCCAATTAAAGAGCGTTAAGTAATTGTCTAACTTGACGATCCGTTTTAAGATTTGACAAATTACGAAGTGTTTATATGAGACAAGTAATAATCCCCCGGAGAGCACTAAAGATGTTAGAAGGGATTACACTTAAACTTCGTAATTATTTTATGAGCACGAATGAATGTTAGCCAAGATCCAATTAAAGTGCAAGAAATAATTGGCTAACTCTTACTTGTATCAAATATAATCTCCTCTTGGAGATAAAGTACTTTTCTTTTTAGATTTTCTTGTTGGAATGATTTTTATGAAGATCAAGTACTTATTCGAATTCCGAGTTCGAATCTAAATTCTCCCCGAGAACTTCCTTTATAAGAGAACTTGTATTAGAGCTTGAGATGAAGTAGAAAAGTTAAGTACAAGGCTTAAATACAAAGAACTCAAATAAGAAGCTAAAACTAACCACTTTTGAAAAACGGTCGGAAAAGTTCGCCGGAAAAATTCCCCCGAGGTTCGGCCGGATTTTGGCACTTTGGTCGAACTTGGGCAGCCCTTTGGGAGGCCAGGAAGTGGTAGTGGATGAGCTCACTTGGTGGGATAAAGCTTGGTTGGGTGAAGCTAAGCTTGGGTTTCAAAAAACTTGTATATATGTAAGTATATAGAAGAGAGAGAAGGTTTTTGAGAAGAAGTGTGTGTATAGAATTTGAAAGAGATGAAGAGAAGCACTTCTTGAAAAAATCCCAGAAACTTTTTGGCTCTTTAGCTTGAATAAAATGGGTTGGGGTGGGGGTTTATTTATAGGAGGAGTTGGGTGGATTGAATGGTGGAGATTTGAGAAAGAATGAATGGTGGATGGAGTGTATCACATGGATTGATGACATGGCAAGTAGGTTGTGTTTGTTTGCAAGTGGGAAGGAATAACAAGCTAGTATTCATTCAAATCTCAGCTGATATATATATATTAAATATATATTTTTCTTTTCTTTTAGTCATTCTTTAATTACTTTAATTAAGGATTAAGCACCATTAATTATGACCACCCCAAAAACTCTTAAATAAATATCATAAAAAATATGATAATTACCTAAATATTAATAAATGATGTTTTTCAAGTTCTTGTCAACTTTAGTCAATGGTAACTAGGTCAAACGTGGTCAACTGTGGGACCAACTGCCTCGATTTTTGTGCCCCGACAAAAGTTCTCTGAATGCTACGAAATTTTTACCATACTTAGAAAATACCATTTAAATGATCCATACCAAATTTAAAGTTATTCTAGCATGTGGAAGTATTTTATCTAAAAATGAAACCGTTCTGTCAGCCTTTCTTCCGAATAAAAATATCGTTGGTCTTGAAATAAAGGAGATGGATCTTTTGACCAAAGTTTTGACTTGTATAAATACTTAAAATATATTTCCTAATATATAAAATATATTAGAGTGGTGGGAAATATTTTTGAGTATTTTTTAATAATTTTCTCCGAGAAATACTGATTTTACGAAACGGGAGAAAATTACTTTACGAACACACAGAATGGGTGTAAAAATGGATATTAATACTTCAACCATGAATATTAATAAACTTTGAGTAAAAACTCTTTTGAAAGATGTAAAAAATATTTAGGAGCGAAGAGTAAAACATTTTTGATATTGCACGAGATCTCTAAAGAGTATTTATGCAATATTCCTTATTCGAGCTTGTTGCCATATTCCTGTTGCAACACAAATCTAAGAAATATCATATCTTGATGTTTCTTCTTTGATAATATTTCCTTAGAGATATATTCCATAAGGATATAGTTTTGATATTTTGCAAGAATGAAATATCTCTTTTATCTGTTTAAAAGACATGATTTTGCTAGTTTGACTTTTTGAATTTAATTTGGATCAATTAAATTCATGTCCTAATGGAGAGGATCTACGTGTTCTTAATTTTATGCTTAATCGTACAAATACCAAAATAAATAATATATCAAAGATATCCTTTCAGTTTATGAAGAATCAGGCTTATGGCTCAAGATCAGTAAAAATCAGGGTTTGGGGTTAAGTACTTAAAAGTACTTGCAATATAGAATAGGAACAATTTGGAATAATTACAACATAATGAAGAGAGTTCGAGAATACTTGCCATTTTAGTACAAGAAAGTTCAGGGATACTTGCCTTATCAATCCGTTTTTATTTCCTAGCACTTGACAATTAGTTTCCACTAATCAATCACTTGTTTTCCCTTTTTACGTATCGCTTCCTCTGTTAAACATCACATTTACTTATCAATACTTATTCTCATCTCGTTATATTCGTTACAAGCTTCTAACTACTCTTCGTTTCACCCAAATCCGACGTACGGATTTAAAGTTATGAATAAAACAGTTAAACAATACACGTACAATCACATTATGCATCAATCGGATCACATATAACATGTAGCACGTAAGATCTTCGATTAAAATAATTATTCAAAGAAGATTCGGGGTTAAAATGATTTCCCAGGTATTTATTACGAATTTTTGAACGTTTTTCGGAATTAATATGGGTCTCCGAATCATTTTATAATTAAATAACAGGGTTCGAATACCCGAATCTGACTTTAAAATAATTTTATAATAATTATAGAGCCTTGAAAATAATTTTAAATAATATTTTAAAGCTCGAAATTATTTTTTAAAATTTTTAAATCAAATTAAATGATTAAATCTAATTATTAAATCAATTAAAATCAATTAATAATTAATTAAATTAATTAGTTAATTAATATTAAATTAATCAATTAATTAAAATAATTAAAAACTAATTAAAATTAATTTAAATAAATCAGATTTATTTTTTAAATAATTAAAATAATTTTTCTGAATTTAAAATAATTTTCCAGAATTAAATATAGATTTTTAGAATTTAAAATGAATTTTTAGAAATAAGACAAAATTTAAAAATAATTTTTAAAATAAAAGAAATACAGAAATAGTTTTTGATTTTGAATTAGGGAAAAAGAGGATTGAAATCGGGTTGTATCCCGAGTCGAAATCGACCTGACCGGGTCGTTCAAGAACAGCCGGCCGGTTCCAGAATCCGGTGGCCGGTAACGAACTCCGGCGAGGCTAATTCAGGAAATTCATGAATCGTTTGATTCGATTCTGCCCTTTATTCGATTCCCTAACACTACAGTAGCTCAGATACAGTCTCACTTCAGTTTCACCACTCCTGAAACGCAGTTCCCAACGAACTCGCCATTAACGCCGGCGAGTTCGAAGGTTTTCCGGCGGTCATGATTCAGGCGTCCAAAAATGCAAATGGTTACATGAATTGTGTTGTTTTTACACGATCTATCGGTTAACGCAACTCAAACATACCCTGAATCAGCCGAATTAAAATCCTAAATTTAAATTGAAATTATTCATGAATATAACCCTAATTTCATATTTACAAAATCAAACATCATTATATCTATGTTATTGAATCCTATTTTTTGACATATAATATACCAAATTGACCAGAAAAATATTATCTACACGATGGAATCATCAAATCATATCAACAACATCATGATCAAATTTTTATAATTTAATCTTTAATAAATTTGAAATAAAATAAATAAATAAGAAGAAAACCTTGATTTCTTTACTTGAATAGATGGTTGATTCAGAAAGGTATTTTCGAGAGCTTCGATTTGATATATTGCACGCTTGAATCGGAGTTCCATAACGCCTTTGTTCGTGGGTTTGATTTTCAAGAACGTAACGTTTTAGGGTTTTTCTCTGTAAATTAATGGTTTTGACTGATTGGTTGTGATTATACGACTAAAATGAAATAATAAAAGGGCTATTTCTAGAATATTGGATCGTGTTGGATCGTATTGGATCGTTAAATTAGTTGCTTAGCCGCTAAGAAACTATAAAAATGATCCGTTTTGATACCCGTATTGGATAATTATCCAAACCGGGCTTTTTATAAAATACTTTATATAAAAATAACGTAATATTATCTCGTCTTTCGAGAATACGGATTTTGTTGATATATCAAAATAATTATCGTATCGAAAATTGTACGCCGGGATGAGTACAGGTCGAACCGTAATTCAAATCGAAAAAGTCAAAACACAGAAAATGTCCGGAATTACCAGATTAGGTTAGGATAGAGTTTTCGGACGAGTTTCGGGTTGTAAAAACTAAAAAACAGTTGAGGTTGGACGATTTCCGGCTTTATAAAATAATTTTGTAATTATTCATAAAATAATTAATAAATTCATAAATTAATATAAAATCATATTAAACTCCAAAAATTACTAGAAAAATATCACAGTTATCTATATTTTATTCCATACATATTAAAATTAACATAATCATATCCTCTCACATATAAACATCTAAATATTATTATCAATCAACAGATAATTCACCAAAATTCACATAATAATCACACAATAATCATTTATTGATAAAAATAATTACACGCGATATCCCGGATATTACAGATGATGATAAAGGGAAGAAAAATGCATAAACAACTCCAACTTCCAAAGCTGAAAAGAAGCCCATGGTCAACCGAAATTCCAAGACACCTGTCAAGGAAATAAAAACTGAAGATGCAAGAAAGAAGAAGAATAGAAATGGAAATATTGGGATAAACAAGAGCGACAACTTTGCTTATGTTGCAGATGCTCCAAGAAAGTAATGTCAAAAGTGTGGCTCTGTGAATCATCTAACTCACCTTTGCGAAAAGGTTGTTAGTAAGCCAGGTGTACAAGAATACAAATACAATGAAGCAAATACTGAAGATCCCTACTCATTTTGTGACAAGTTTGATTGCATACCTTGCAACATGAAAGTAATAACAAGTTGCCACAAGATGAGAGTTGATCTTGAGGAAATCAATATTGAATCTTTAGCTAAAAAGGACAATGCACATCATTCAATGAACTCTATTCTTTCTGAATCATCAAACTCTACCTCTATCAAATCTGTTAATAAGAAGAAAGTACCCTACACTGTTTGGGTTGCTAAACACACTTAAACTCATTGTGTGCAGGGAAAAAAGAAGAAAGTCATATGGATCATAGACAGTGGATGCTCAAGACATATGACAGGTGATATGGCTCTGTTATCACAGTTTGAGGAGAAGGCTGGCCCATTAGTGACTTTTGGAGACAACAACAAAGATTTCACAATGGGATATGGCAAATTGATTTCTGGAAATGTTATGATTGATGATGTAGCACTAGTAGCTGGTCTTGAAGTGAATCTTCTCAGTGTCAGCCAATTTGCAGACAAAGGTTTCAAGCTTTTATTTAAAAAAGAAGAATGCACTTTTATCAACAAGAAAAATGGTGAAGTTGCTCTGTAAGGAGCAAGAAAAGGAAGCTTGTTTGTTGCAAACTTGGACTCTGCAAATGAGGATGGAATTTAATGCTTCTACAACAAGGCATCTGTAGAGCAAAGCAAGCTATGGCATAAGAAGCTGTCTCGCTTGAATTTTAAAGCAATCAACACTCTAGTCAAAAAGGAGTTAGTGATAAACATGCCTAATCTGGAGTTTGTTCAAGATGAATTATGTGATGCTTGTCAAAAAGGGAAAATGAAAAGATCAAGTCACAAAAGTAAAACTGTGAATTCTATAAGTGCACATTTGTAACTTATTTACATGGATTTATTTGGACCAGTTAATATCCAGTCAATATTAAGAAAAAAATATGCACTTGTGATGGTGGATGACTACTCAAGATATACATGGGTAGAATGTATGCACTCTAAAGATGAAACTCCACACATCATAATTGAACACATTAAGAAGATTGAGAAGCAGGCTGAAGATCGAAATTGTGTGAAAAGATTGAAGAGTGACAATGGAACATAATTCAGGAATGCAATCTTAACTGAATTCTGCAAAGACAAGGGCATTGTTCAAGAATTCTCAGCTTCTAGAACACCTCAATAAAATGGGGCAGTTAAGAGAAAGAACAGAACACTTGTAGAGGCTGCTAGAACAATGCTACAAGATTCAAAGTTGCCAACTAGTTTTTAGGAAGAAGTTGTGAACACTACATGCTATACTCAAAACAAATATCTCATTAACAAGAATCTGGGAAAGTCACCCTACTCAATCTTGTCTAAAAGAAAGCCTACTATAAAGCATCTTCATGTGTTTGGAAGCAAGTGCTATGTGTTGAAGGACAACTTTGAATATGTGGGAAAATTTAATTTGAGGCAATTTTTTGGGGATATTCATTGGAAAGAACTGCATACAAAGTCTATGTGATTGAACAAAAGAAGATCATGGAAAGCACAGATGTTACTTTTAATGATGACAAATGTCCAGGCTTGGAATGCCTTGATGAAAATGAAGCTGAAGCCCTCAAGTTTAAAAATCTCAACATTGATAGTGATTCTGATGATGAAGCAGAAGTCAACACAAATCACAGAGTTGATGAAAAGTCCAATGAACAAGTGAATCATGAGAATGGAAGCTCATCTCACGAACCTGAATTTGATAGCACAAACTCAGGGGAAGAAATAGAGGAAGGTTCTGCAAGTCATGCCAATGGTGAAGAAAACACAGAAAACTCAAGTCAACAAGCTCACACTAGAAAGTGGTATAGAAGTCACACTATAGAAGCAATTATTGGTGATCCAACTGCTGGAGTAAGGACTAGGAGTGCAACTGTAAATGAATGTCTTCATGCATGTTTTCTCTCTCAAGTTGAGCCCAAAAAAACTGAGGAAGCCCTTCTTGATCCTGATTGGATATCTACAATGCAAGAAGAGCTAAATCAGTTTGAAAGAAACAAAGTTTGAAAACTGGTTCCTGCACCAAAGAACAGAAGTATAATTGGAACAAAGTGGGTGTTCAGGAACAAAATGGATGAAAATGGAATAGTCACTAGAAATAAAGCAAGGTTGGTTGCAAAAGGCTACTCACAGGAAGAAGATATTGATTATGATGACACTTTTGCTCCAGTTACAAGACTTGAAGCAATAAGGATTTTTCTTGCATTTGTTGCACATTCAAATTTTAAGGTATATCAAATGGATGTGAAGAGTGCATTCCTTAATGGTGAGTTGGAGGAAGAGATTTATGTGCAACAGCCACCTGGCTTTGAAGATCCATAATTTCCAAATTTTGTATATAAATTACTCAAGGATCTCTATAGACTAATACAAGCACTTAGAGCTTGGTATGTCACACTGTCAGATTTTTGATTAAACATGGATTCACTAGAGGTACTATTGATAAAACACTCTTCTACAAGAAACATGGTGATGATAAGATCCTAGTTCAGATTTATGTGGATGATATTATCTTTGGTTCTATTAATAAAAAGCTTTGTCAAAGATTCTCCAAGCTTATGCAGAGTGAATATGAAATAAGTATGATGGGGGAATTAAGTTACTTCCTTAGACTTCAAGTCAGCCAAAGAAGTGATGGTATCTTCATCAGGCAAACTAAGTATGTCAAAGATTTATTGAAAAAGTTTGGTATGGTTGATTGTTCACCTGCATCTACACCTATGTCTATAGCTATAAAGTTGGATGAAGATAAAAAGGGCAAGAGTTTAGATATCTCAAGTTGTAGAGGAATGATTGGATCTTTGTTTTACTTAACTGCAAGTAGACCAGACATAATGTTTGTAACATGTCTATGTGCAAGATTTCAAGCCAATCAAAAGGAATCACATTTGATGGCTGTGAAGAGGATTTTCAGATACTTGAAGGAGACTCCAAACTTGGGATTATGGTATTCTAAGGGAACTGGTTTTGAAGCTGTTGGATACACAGATGCAGATTTTGCTGGATGCAGGGTTGATAGAAAGAGCACTATGAGAAGCTGTCAGTTTCTTGGACAACGACTTGTATCCTGGTATAGCAAAAAATAATAATATGTATCAATTTCAACAGCTGGGGCTGAGTACATAGCTGCTGGAATTTGTTGTGCTCAAGTGCTTTGGATTAGAAATCAGCTAATGGACTATGGCCTAGTGTTACACAGAATTCCAGTTATGTGTGACAATACTAATACTATATCTATTGTGGATAATCCAGTTAATCATTCTAGAACAAAGCACATTGATGTAAGGTACCAATTTATTAGAGAACATGCTGCAAATGGTACCATTGAGCTCATTTTTGTTCCAACAGAAAAACAATTAGCTAGCATTTTTACTAAACCTTTGGATGAAGCAACTTTCACTAGACTTGTAGGTGAAATTGGTATGTTCAATTCTTCATCCTAAGGCAAGAACTCAGCTAATATTTTGTAGCAACTTAATTTCTAATAAATCAAAATTCATTTGATTAATTAGAAATTAACTGAAATATGAATTATAAATATTTGAGAAATCTCTGCATATTTTTTTTTCAAAATTCAATTTAGCTTGAAATTTTTCAATTCTAAGAAAACTATCTAAGTGTTGATTTATATTTTCAATATGTGAAATTAACACAAGGCATAATCCAAGTTATCAAGAGCATATAGAGAACTGAGTTCTCGATAAGTCTAATTGACTTATCGACAAGTCATTTTAAGACTTCTCGAGTGAGTTCTCGACAAGTCAATTTTATGACTTCTCGAGGGACTTCTCGATAAGCTTTATTATGACTTATCGATAAGTCATTGTAGAGTTCTCTATATATGATTAACTCATAGAGTTATCTACAAGTATGATTTTAGACTTATGAATAACTTAGAACTGAAATAAATTAATTCAATAAATTATTTTGGTAAATTACTCTTGATAAATTTATTCTAATTTTATTTGAATTTATTCAATAAAAATTGGAAACAATTCAGTCCATTTTGGACAAACTGAGTATTTTATTTGACATCTCAACAAGTCAGTTTTAGTTCTCTAAAAGAGTAAATTAAAATGACTTCTCGATATGTAATTATCTTTTCAAAATGACTTCTCGATAAGAAAATTTCAAATGTTTATTTTTGAGTTCTCGATAAGTTATTTGCTTTTACCATAAATACTCAGACATCTCGACATACATATACCTACGCCTTCGAGAACTCTAAGTGACCTAGAATTTTCAATTCCATACCGATTTCTCTCTCGTTTTGAACTCTTTCTATTAATTTATTTTACCCACTAAACGTCATACTCTTATCAATGGCATCAAACACTATTGTACCCTTTATTCCAAAAGAAACCAACTTTATTGAATTTCTGGATGCAAATCAAGCTCCTGAAGCTTTCAAGAGCTTTGTGAAGTTCTTGTATGAGACATACTTTGTGGGGGCTCTCACTTCTAGTCATGTGCTTTACTTGGATGTGTTAGGGGATTTCTGGAATACAGAAGTGACAAGAACAGTTGTGCATGAGAACCAGGCCGCATCAATTTTGATAAACTGTACAATCAAGGGCCAACAAGTGGAGATTTTTTAGAATGATGTCAACATGGCATTAGGCATACCTACTGACACGCCAGTGGAGGCTCTAACTCAGGATGAGCTTTATGAATTCATGGACTTCATCAATTATTCTGAGAAGATTAATCTGTCAAGCATGAACAAAAAGAACCTGAGGAGCGAATGGTCCTTTCTTTTTCATTCAGTGATAAGGGCTTTCACTTGCAGAAAGTCAGAGTTTGACAACATTTTAAGTGTTGCCCAGAAGCTGGTCTACTCAATGGCTCACAGCAAACAGATAAATGTAGGTCACTACATCTTGGAGGAATTGAGCACAGGCTAACAATGCCATTGACATCAAGAGGTAAGTAAATATTTCTTCATAAATTCATTATGTATATTTTAAACTATAAAGTAAATGACATACATATGATAGATGGTGTAGATAGATCATTAATAGGCAATTGTAAGCAAGTGTCCAAAATTCTATTTGAATCACTAGATACAAAGAACAGGGTAATTGTATGTCTCAAAATCACTCCATTCATGATGGAGAGGTTTAGGACTTACCCTTACCCCATTCCTGACATGAGGACAAATGTTCAATCTAGTACAACAATGCTCCCTAAACCTGTGGAAGTACAAACACAAGAACACCAACAGGGACCTTCCAATGCTGAGACCCTTTCTTCTATACTTGTAGCTACTAGAAAGCCAACCACTTCATCCTCTCAATAGGGTAAAGTGAGTAAAAAGAATAGAAAGTAGGCACCTTTACCAATTATAAATGAGAGTGGTGAGGAACAAACACCAACAGAGTCACCCTTGGTAAGAAAACCAAAGAAGACTAAAAACTTAGAGTTGACCACTCAAGCCACCTCTGCATCCTCTCAAAAGGATGTAGTTGTAAACAAGGGACAAAAGCAGATTCTAGAGGCACTCTCTCAAAAAGATGTCTCTATTGAAAAGAGCATTATCCCAAATGCACCTTGTATAGAGTATGCACAACCATCACTTGAACAAATCCAAGTGTATGGAAGGAGAAATAAGGATGGCACACACAAGGAGAGCACATCCCTTGAAGCTCCCTCATCCATTCAGGGGGAGCTGCCAACACTCACTTCTGATCAACAAACTCTAATCTCTAAAATTTCTTCTTCTTACACAGCACTTGAATCCAATCCTCAATTGCAACCCCACTCAAGTAACTTGGTTCAAGAAACTTTGCTCACCACCCAGACACCAAATTTAGATGGTGAGAGGCTACTAGCTGGGGTAGACCTTGATGATACCATCACAAACATGGGGGATTCATCAGTTTTTACTGAAGACCCTATGGTGGTTAGAGATGCACCTTTATGTGCAAATTAATCTTCACAAGCTGTAAGGTTTGACGATAGTACTCCTAAGGGGGAGCTATCTAAATCCTCTCCAATTAAATTGGAGGTTCCTATCACAGGAACAACTCCCCTCAAAACCCTAGCTGAAATTGCACTCACAATTGAAGCTGGGAGTACAATTGCCAATGACCCTTTATGGGAGAGGCAAGAACATCACATTCATGTGACAGTGCTCTACAAGAAGCACAAGGGTTTGAGACTGGTGCACATGAAAGTAACCCAGCCAAATCCCCTCCAATTCAATTGGAGGTTCTCACCAAAAGTGGAGAACAACACCCTGTCATAACCACAGAGCAATCTATGAGTAAAACTGTGACTCCTGTCACAGGTGGTTCAGTCACACTATCTCCTTCTCACCCAACCAATTACCTTCCACTTCTTAACCACAAGGACCTAACCTTATATCCCAATGGCTACAAGAAGCTACATCTCAACCTTCCATAGTTGATGATCTCATGGTAGACCAAATTGGTGGCCTTGCTCAAATTTCACAGCAGATTCTCATATCCAACATGTCTAATCAAGACTACCAAGCCATCATGCTATCCTACCAGACAGATGTTGAAGAACAACAAGCCAAAATTGTTGATGAGGCTGGTCAGGATGCAAACTGTGATGCATGGCTGGACAAAGAATTTATAATTGAAATGGATGTTGTATTAGCCAAATTCAGGGATGAGTATCTAACAATCTTGGGGAGCAATGTTGGATCCTTATCCCCACAGGAAGTATATGATGCAGTGAATGAAGTATATAAAGCTCAAACCAAAGCTTTCCGGGACTTTGGAAAAGCACTTCAAATTTACCCTCACTGGGCATCAGGATAAGATTATAAGGATGGTTAGAGAAAATATGGACCAAATCATTCCCTCACAGACAGAGATCAAGAACAAATTCACAACCTTTGCTGGTTAAATGTCTAGGTATGATCTAAGTGGGGTGGTAACTAGTGTCAAGAATCTGAGAACCTCATTTGTAGCCTGCACGACCAAGTTCAAAATCATATCACTAACTTCAATGACTCAAGACTAAAGCTGGATCAAATGCACTCTAGCAGATACAATCCTTCAGCCTTGCCCATGGAAGAAATTAAGAAGGCTGTGCAGGATACTTTTGGGGCCTCTACTTCCTCCACATCTCACTCCTCATCAGCCATGCAAATTTAAGAACTTCAGCAGCAAGTCTCTTGTCTCCAAACCTCAAATGACTTACTAAGTGCACAAGTCCATGCTCTCACATCCTTGGTGCAGAGTCAACAAACAGACATCAAAACCATGGTGGACTCTCACAAGCATCTCCAAATGCAGAACTATATGGCTTTAAGAGCCATCATGGGGAAGCTCAACATACCATTGCCCTCATTACCTGAAGATGTAAGGCCAGAATTACCAACTCCCCTACTCATGCCTGTCACCAAGACTAAGGGGGAGATTGAAGCTAGGATTCAACAATCCAAGGATGTTGGTAAATATAAATATAAGGAGCCTATCACATCAATTTAATATGGTCAAAGTTCTTCACAAACTCAATATTTTCAAGATGTAGGAAAATACAGACTCAACAAGGCTGCAGAAGGACCAAATCAAGATCAAGAATTCAGTGAACTTCTTGCAGTCCTGAGGATGTCTCTTCAAAATAACTGCATCACCTACAAAAGAGTATTGGCCAAGACTATCAACTCCATTAGGGCAATGGTTGTGAATGTTGATAACTACTTGAAGAAGAGGATTGTTGTCAATATTAATGATAATGGTGTGGACAGATGTCTTCAGGTGTCTATTTCAAATCTCAGAACTCTAAGGGCATCTGAGTTAGATGTAGTGATTGATAAGGTACATGTAGTCATCACATAGGACACCCAGTTGCTTCATGAGCTCAAAAATGCACAGATAGCAGCTTTTTTTGAAGACTATCTATATCCAAATAAAGAAGTGGTCTACATCGGTCCAAGAACCAAACAATGCAAACAGCTTATTGTTCCAAAAAAAATTGTGTCTGATCAAACATGAGGCTGATCATGACTATTCAGTCTGATCTAAAGTATAAAATGAACAAGAAGGATAAAGATGTGGAGATGATAAGGATCCTGGACAGGTTTCTACTGAATGCTTACACCATGTTTCCAACCTCACAATTCAATTTAAAAGATGAAAAGGATGATGATGCGCAGAAGCATGATGAACAAAAATCTTCTGGCTCAAATCCAAGTCAATCTTCTAGAGCAACGAGCAACAAAGAAAAGGAGAAGAAAAGAGATGAAAAGAAGAAGGAAGATGAGAGGGAAAAAGGGGATGAAAAAGGAAGAAGAAGAAGAAGGAAGATGGCTCAGGACCACAAAAATAATCCCTACCAATCCAAATTTACCAAGCTCAACCCTTGAAGCCAACAAACTCAATTACTAAACCACCTCATACCTCAAAGCCTAAATACTTGTACAAACAAACTGCTAATTCCTTTCTGAAAATACCAATCACCTCAAGCCAAACATTTCTCAAGAAAATCTCAAACCTACCTTCTATTAAGCCATCAACCATAATTCACTACAAGTCTGTTGGGAGAAAATCAAAGAAAATGCAAGTTACAGGAGGCTATCTGGAACTGCTTTAATCAAAGTGATTTTCTACCTCTAAACTAGTGCATCTCAGATGAAGACTACTTTCAACAATTAGCTGAAAAAATGGTCAGAGTTTAGGTTGTAACACTAAAGGAAGTAAGAATCTACTATCAGGATGGATCCTTCAAATTTCTTGGCAGCAACTTAATGGATATTTTTTCACCCACAGAGATCAAAAGAGTGATAAATTTGAAGGATAATGATACTGCAACTAAGGCATGGAGGTCTATTTTAGCTAAATGGTTGGTAGAAAGGGAAGAAAAAAGAGCAAGAAATAAGGCTGAAAGTGAGGACAGTAAGAGAAAGTATGATGAGGAGATAGAAATGTACATTCAAAAATCTGAAGATCTCAAGGCAAAAGGGATGAGCAGAGCCACTAAATATGGACAATTTCTAAATGTCAAAGCTGGCAGATTCTCAAGGTTTAGGATTGATTTATTAAGTGGATACTCATTACATGACAAACTCAAAATTGTAGAAGCTTTAAGGGGGACACCAATCATAGAAGAACTGGAAATCCTTGTAAACTTAAAGGATCTCATTAGATAAGAAACAAGAGATGAGACATTTGTCTGATCTATGTATCTATCAAACTTAAGAAATTACCTACTGTATAAATATTGTATTTCTGTCAATTTTTAATGTAAAGTTCATTTTCCCATTATAGCTTGGGGTTAGTCTTGTTAAAGGCATGGATTTGTGATCAACAATCTTCTCACAAATTGGGGGAGATTGTTGTGCAAGACATGCCTATGTTTTAACAAGACTAAGTCAAAATTGACAGCCCTAACTAAGTTGTATGATAATCTAAATTTGCATTTTGTATTGTATCACTTAAGTCTGTAAAAGTGTAAATAGATTAGACTGGAGTATTTTTCTGTAAACAGTGTCAAGCCTAAGAATAAACTTTGGAAGAAGATCATGAAGATCATGCCTCAAAGAAAATGTGAAGAAGCTTGGAGTTGAATAAATCTGTTTTGGGTCTAAGTCAAGAAATCTACAAGTCACGAATTAAGTCTTATAGAGAAGTCATTCGAGAACTCCAGAATGACTTATCGAGAAGTCAAGAAAAGCTTATAGAGAAGTCTCAGAGATATCGACAAGCCAAATTGAAGACATGAAGATTGGAGATATCGACAAGTCATTTCTTTACTAGAGAACTCTGAGATATCGATAAGTCAAATTATCACTAGAGATCTCTGAGATATCGATAAGTCAAATTATCACTAGAGATTTATAAGATTTCGACAAATCATTTCTTTACTAGAGAACTCAGAGATATCGATAAGTCAAAATGAAGACATGAATATTGGAGACCTCGACAAGACTAATTCTCTTATAGAGAACTCAGAGACCTCGATATGTCAAAACAACTATAGAGTAATAAGAGATCTCGATAAGCCATTATACTTATCGAGATGTCGAGTTCTCTATACCACAAATTGGAGATCTTGATGTAAAACTCAAGTACAAAATACAGATCAGTTAAATATCCAAGATTATCAATCAATAAACAAATCAATCACTGATTTGAAAAGTCTACAAAAAGCAGCTTGAATAGTACAAGATCAAAGGCCAAGATTAACTAAGTAAAGTCACAGACAAGCACGATTTGTAAAGATACACGAAGCCAGAAATAGAAAGTTTTAGTTAACTTAAAGTAGGGTTTAGTACATGCTATTGCATGTTGTGTAAAACCAGCGGTTACTGTTCTATAAAGTAAACATTGGATACTTTATTTCAGATGTAGCAAAATAGATCTAAATATCTTGTAACTCTCAACAGAGAAGCTGAGTTTTTAACATACCAAGAACCCAGAAATTTGTAGCAAAACACTAGCTTAATTTTTATATAAAATTAAGTGAGTTTTGAAATATTGTGTGCACCGTCTTTAGTTCAGTTAACATAATATCGTTACATTTTTTATCTGCTTTGTTCATCTAGTTTAAGATAATCAAAAAGCCATTAAAATTGTCCAAAAACACATTCACCCCCTGTGTTGTATTCATTACCTAACAAGTGGTATCAAAGAAAAATCTAAAAGCAAATAGATTAAAGATCTTGGAAGAATGAATACATAAAAGCTGAGCAGTATTAAAATCCCCACCTTTGATAGATCTAACTACACATTTGGACTTCTCGTCAAGTCATTGTGGAGTTCTCGAATGACTTCTCTATATGACTTGATCTGTGACTTGTAGATATCTTGACTTAGAATATTTTTCTCAAAACAAATTTATTCAACTCCAAGCTTCTTCATAATTTCTCTGAGGCATGACCTTCTTGATCTTCTTCCACAGTTTTATTGTGCAAGACATGCCTATACTTAACAACACTATATCAAAATTGACATCCCTAAGTAAGTTCTATGATAATCTAAGTTTGCATTTTGTATTGTATCACTTAAGTCTGTAAAAGTGTAAATAGATTAGACTGAAGTATTTTTTTGTAAACACTCTCAAGCCTAAGAATAAACTCCGGAAGAAGATCATGTCTCAGAGAAAATGTGAAGAAGCTTGGAGTTGAATAAATCTGTTTTGAGAAATATATTTTAAGTCAAGAAATCTACAAGTCACGGATTAAGTCTTGTAGAGAAGTCATACGAGAACTCCAGAATGACTTGTCAAGAAATCAAGAAAGCTTATATAGAAGTCTCAGAGATATCGACAAGCCAAATTGAAGACATGAAGATTGGAGATATCGAAAAGTCATTTATTTACTAGAGAACTCTGAGATATCGATAAGTCAAATTATCACTAGAGATCTCTGAGATATCGATAAGTCATTTCTTCACTAGAGAACTCAATGATATCGATAAGTCAAAATGAAGACATGAAGATTGGAGACCTCGACAAGCCTAATTCTCTTATAGAGAACTCAGAGACCTCGATAAGTCAAAACAACTATAGAGTAATAAGATATCTAGATAAGCCACTATACTTATCGAGATGTCGAGTTCTCTATACAAAAAACTGGAGATCTCAATGTAAAACTCAAGTACAGAATATAGATCAGTTAAATATCCAAGATTATCAATCAACAAACAAATCAATCACTGATTTGAAAAGTGTACAAAAAGCAGCTTGAAGAGTACAAGATCGAAGGCCAAGATTAACTGACAAAGTAAAGTCACATACATGCACAATTTGCAAAGATACACTAAGCCAGAAATAAAAAGTTTTAGTTAACTTAAAGTAGGGTTTTGTACATGTTATTGCATGCTGTGTAAAACCAGTGGTTACTGTTGTTAGTCCCAAAGTATCGTAGAAGGGGGGGTTGAATACGATACCTACAATCTTTTTCGATTCATTTCAAGTTCTTCATTAAAAGTACGGAATCAAAAACAACACAAAACAATTCGAGGAATATATTGTTTTATTAATATAAACCTTGAGGTTGCTACAATCTAATCAAAGTATTGATTAGCTACAATAAATTCAGCAGCATAACAATATATTTACAAGGATAATAAATGTGAAGCTTTAATGGAGCTCTCGTAAACTTTTTGTGTTTGCTGAAGAAGATAACTAACTGAATGAATTACATTCAATTGCTGTCTTGTAGTCTTTCAAAATTCAATGGACAGGTGGCCAATTATTGTCCACACAATTCATTAATTTTGTTGCATGCAATTCTGTGAATAACTCATCTATGGCGATAGCTCTGTGGCGACAAGCTTTCCCCTGTGCTTCCTTTGTGGCGACAGCTCTGTGGCAACAACTCTATGGTGATAGAGTTGTCTTAAAGTAATTTCTCTGTGGTTATAGTTTCTGTGGCGACAGAGTTACCTTAGAGCAATTTCTCTGTGGTTACAGCTTCTGTGGCGACAACTCTATGGCGACAAAGTTGCCTTAGAGTAATTTCTCTGTGGTTACAGCTTCTGTGGCGACAGGTAGAGAGAGTTGTCATGACTTATAATAGTTTGGCTTTGTGTCAAACCATTCTTCAATGTATCAATCATTTTTCTTCTGTTTATTGAATCAAAATACTTTCTTGAATGCTGATGTTTGGTGCACTGGTCTGGTTCACAAACAGCTAGCATTGTGAGGATCCTAATTCAATTTATCTTGTGTTCCTGAGTTGATACAGACTAATGTTTATCCATTGCTTCTTTCACTGAACCCTTGATCTGTTAACACTTGAAATCAATACATGCAACTGATGTCTAAATCCCTTTGATGTCTTATTCTTCATGGCTGCTTGAACATAACAATGAACTTCTTCCCATGATCTGTTGGAGGACTTAATGAATCAATCACATCATTTGGTTCTTTGTGTTTATCCTGTCTTCATCTGAAGGGTTCCTGTGCTTCACAATTTAATATTATTTATCTGTTTCTGTTTTCATGTTGAGTTATAAATCCTCGATTACATGTTACATTACATTATACTTTACAATCTCCCCCCATTTGATTGTTAGAATTCGACAAGCAATCCCTAAGGATAACTCAACTGATAATAAGAAAAAGTACGAACTATAAAACAGATAAAGATATTAAATACATTCTGGATTATATATTCATTTCCAGATTTCTTAAGATATAAATTACAAAGAAGTGTTCCTCTAGCCTGAACATATACTCTATGTCTTCTTTGTCTTTGTCTTCTTCTGCTTCCTACTTCCTAATTCTTCTTGAGGTTGATCGGATTTTCTCTTAGAGACTTTCTTCTTAGGACCTGAAGGTTTCAGAGGAGACTCTTTCAGCTCATTCAATCTAGCTTGTACACAATCACGAACTTTTATCTCAAGTACATTGACTGGAGGTGGATTATTCAGTTCATGAAGCATTATCTCAAGATACTTGACTTTAGATCACTTAGGAACCAGATCAAACAATAGTGAGGATTTTCTGGACATGACGAAGACTGTTATCCTTTTTGGATGTCCTCTTACTCTTCTAGTGTCATTGATTGACTCTTCTTCCATTACTTCATCAAGTATCTTTATGATAGGGATCAAAGCAACCATGTCTTCTTTACATGTGGATAATTTGACATCCGTCAAGGCTTGCTGTATTGAGCCTGATTCACTTGTCCTGAAGTCTTTGATTCTGATCCTGTATTTGTTGATTCTAAAGACTAGCTCCCCTTCACTGTCAGTGCTGATTACGGGTTCAGTATCTTTCAGAAGATTAATTTCTGCTTCTCCATTGATGAACACCATCTCGTGATATTCTCTTATGATTGCCCTCATATCCTTCCCCGTGTCTCTGATCATCTTGTCATTGAGCCTATAAGCATATAGAACTTCAGCAGTTTTGACATCTGCTTCAGATCTTTTAACACATGGAGCTACCAGTTTAGCTCTTTTGCTCCTTCGTTGACTTTCCAGAAAGGTAAGTTGTAGATAACGAATGGTTCTTATATGTTGGTCAGACATGGTGATATTCTGTAATCTACCACCTGCAATTAGTTTGATCACGAATGGATACATAAATGCTTGAGGAGATACATCCATCATCATTCTCCAAAGTCTGTCTCTGAAATATTCATTTTCATTCGATTTCAACCATGGGATCTTTGAGGCTAAGACAAACAGTTCAACAATGTTCAACTTCTTAGTACACTGGTAGACATTTTCATCTATCGACCATCTCTGTGATTGATAGTGATCTTTCATCCATTCTTCAGAATGTTCACAGTAGTTCCAGTAATTACTTTGCTGAACTGATCATAGAACTCATGGATGTTTACATACGTCTCTCTGTAGCGCTCCACAGTTCTCAACAGATTAGAGTTTCCAGGGTCTGAATAGTGATATATTTCTAGTTTGTCCATTTTCTTCCCATTTACTTCCTTTCCTGTTAGCTTGAAGATATGCTTATCTCTCTTCTCTGTTCCTTTTTCTTTGAATAGCTCTTTGAATTCTTGCCCTAGATCTTTCTATTTCTTCTTAAATCTCTAAATAAGAGCGATTGATTTTCTCTGTGATTTCATAGGATAGACAATCATCTGAGAAAGCATCTTCGTCTTCAAATTCTTCATCCTCTGTGATGATCATTCTTTCTTCCGTAGCCACTTTTTTGAATCTTGGCTCACACCCAATCGGAACATCACTTTCATCTATTTCACCTTCTTCTAGTTCTTCTTCAAAAAATAAGGGTCTTGGAGCATATATCTGAGACAGCAGATTTCTCTGAGTTGTAATGATTTGGCTCAGATGTCCTGATTGCTCCCCCTGAGATGTTGCACTTTCTTTAGAGAATCTTTCCTTGAGGAGCACCCTTTCATCAATTCTCTCTTCTAGCTCTTCCTTCATCTTATCTTCAAATTCATCATATGTACTAGTGGTCTGAAAGGTATCTTGAAGTAGATTAACAGCAGTGTCTACTTTTTCTTGTTCTACTACCCTTTTCTCCCCCTCAGTTGGGTTATCCTTTAGAGCTGGTGTTGATTGAGCATGTAAGGTCGAGACATGGATCTCAAGAGAAACAGGCAGTTGTTTGCTAACTGAGGTCATTGGCCCAGTACTGGCAAGAGCTGCTTCAGATGAGACCGGGATCGGCGCTTGCTTGCTAACTGAGATCTTTGGATCAATGTTGGCAGTTGCTTTTCCTTTTCCTGTATGAGAGAGAGATCGCTCCACGAATTCCCATAAACTGGCGAATGCTGCTTGCTAATGTTCAAGTTGATCGGAAAGACTGGCGATCTGATGATCTCTAAGAGATAGTTCTGTCTGAAAGTGTTGATCTTTAAGAGCCAGCTGTTCCTTGAGATAGCTGTCTTTGAAAGCTAGCTGCTCTTTGAGATAATCTTTAGTGACATAGTTTGATAGATATATAGGTGTAGTTTAGATGGTAGGTGTCTCACAGGCTTCTTGTAGTGTTTCACTCAGCACTCTATCACTCGGTTTATGGTCATGTGTGTCACTCGTTCTCACAAGTTCACTCCGCTCAAAGCTCTGAATTCCAAGTGTACCTGCAGAAGACACTGGAGCCATCCTTAAGGAGGTCAGCAGTGGTGTAATGGGAGTTCGCAAATCCCAATCCTTGCTTGTGACAAGTTGCCTGTCATCAGGAGATGACTCATCCAGAGTTAGAATCTCTGGGGGGGAGCACCGGGGCCTTCATATTTGGCATCTGATCCCCAACTTCCCCTTGTATATGTGAAGATACATTCCCCTCAGGCTCACCAGTTAAATCTGGTTCATCGCCAATGGGTTGCCGATATGCGCCTACGTCGGATCCACTATCCGCAGATGCATCCAGGTTTATTAGTCATGGGGAGGTAAGTGTTGTGCTAGGTTTGGCAGCGATTACAGCACTCTCTCCTAACACGTGTGAAGGAAGTTGATCCATTGAAGGACCTTGAACATGATATTCTAACCGTAAAATGGTTAAATTCCCTGTTTCCGTCAATACTTCCTCACCAAATAGTACTCTTCTAACCGACTCATTTAAATCTTCAAGAGCTTGGATATTGGATAAGGTGTTTGACTCGTTATAGGATATCGTGGCTGACGGGCGAATTTCAATAGATCTACCTTGTTGAGAAGATAGATCTAGTAACTGTGTAGTTGCCTTTTAGCCAGAGAATCCTTTTGAGAAGATACCTGGAGGTTTACAGTTGTCTCAGGATGTTCACTACTTTGCTTCATAAGAGACAGAGTTGCGGGTTCTCTTAAAGTACCTTCCTTATTTGCTGCATCTAGTACAGTTTCTCCCTCTACTTGCATGGGGTCCTTATACTCCAGGGTTTGAGCTAGGAGAGTTGACGGTATTTGGTTGGGCTCTAGAGGGTGGTTATGAATTTGTGGCATGCCAAATTCACTCCCTAGCCTATCTACTTGTTCAACAAGTAGCTGTGTGTGTTGAGAATCAAGGTGTAATTGATATATGCTAATGAAATCAGAGCATGTTTCAAAAGTATGACTCATAGATGAAGTACCCATACCTGAGAAGACTAGTCTGTAGACAGATGTAATAGAATAAGTAGACTCAGCAGCTTGATGTGGTGGACTAGCAGCTTCAGGTTGAGGTTGTGGAGAATCTTCAGCTTCTTGTTCTTGTCCAACTTCAGCCTCTACTTGATCACCATGCTCAGGATCAGGTTGATCTGCTTCTGCATTCACATTTTCTTCAGGTTCATGATCAATGTTTTCCTGTGGGTCATTTTCAGCTTGAGGTTCATCTTCAGCTTCTTCTTCTTCTTCTTCTTCTTCTTCTTCATATTGAGCATTGATAGTGGCAAAGGCATCTATCATGTGGTCTGTTAGGAAAGCAACCTCTGAGTTTGGATAGTTCCCTTTCTTGTGTAACTTAGTCACTAACAGTTGAGACAAGACATGAGGATCTTCCAATATGTCACTGTGAGTTGATATTTTTTGGGCTTCTAATAGTTTTCCATTGAGCACAATCTGAAGGAACCTTGCATATAAGATAAAGTTCTGACGATGTGATTGGTTCTCTAAAATATGCTTCATGAATAACCGCCCAAAGTTGATGCGAAGATTATTTGCAACATCAAGCCCAATAACTTGATTGAAGATAGTTAGTCTGTGGAATCCAGCTGTCTTGGGAGCCAAGCAGTGAGATAGTATATTGAAGAATAGATTCCATTCCTTCGGAAGATGACTTTTGTTGATGTGCCTTGGTAAGTCATCATTTGTTGTCATTGTGCTCCTTATTGCTTTGAAGAAACTGAGTAATTCCCAATCTCTTGGAGTGTCATCAAAATTATCATGAGGTAACTGAAGATGTTCATTTTAATCGTCCTCTGTAATTCTGATGGTATCATCACCAATGTCAAAGGAAAAAGCTAACTTTGCATCTTCAGAAGAATCTGTAGTTGTTGTATGTACATGCCTGAGAAGCTCAACATTCAATTTCACATTAGTAGTTAATGCGAAACACACAATTGAGTGTTCGTTTAAAAAACAGATCCAAGCCTCAAAGTGTACCATTTTCACTGGATCACGTTCAATAATAGAAATAAAATTTGTTTTTGGAATCTGAATATTATTCGCCATTTAAATAAAATGAGAATAAAAATTTAGATTTAAAACAAATTTAATTGTGCCCTTCGAATTATTAAAAGAAATAAATTGACTACTCTTTAACATACTTATGCTTTTAAAAGATTAACCAAACAAGGCCTTATCGTTGAAATTATGTTAATAATCAAATCAATTAAAACTGCCAAACAAAGCCTTAAACACACAAAATCAAGTGCAAATCGATTTCAACAAATAACCGGTGGAATTTGTTGAAACTGGTTTTAAAATGATCCTTGTGTAATGGGCTTTCAGAATCTATAAAAAAATTAAAAATTTGGCAGAGGTCTGTTAATGATTTGATCAAAACAAAAATTACTTCTTCTCCTACGATTTTGTTATTGTGTGTATATGAATGATAAAACTGAGATGTATGTATATATACTCGCAACACACTAGAATTAGTAACATAAGTGTTTCTGTGGCGACAGCTACCTGTGGCGACCACAGAGCACTGTAGTGTCTCTATGGTGACCACAGAGCACTGTAGTGTCTCTATGGCGACACATATATGAGTTGGTGCTAGTGATTCTTCTGTGGAGACACAGAGGAACTTCACTTAGAAAAAAAATACTAAGTTAATCCTCTGTGGCGCCACAGGAGATTTGTTACTTAGAGAATTTTCTGAGTAATCTCTCTGTGGCGACACATAAGAGTTATACTTAGAAAAATTTTAAGTCAATCTCTCTGTGGCGACACAGATGAGGTATACTTAGAAAATTTCTAAGTCATTCTCTCTGTGGCGAAACAGATGAGATATACTTAGAAAATTTCTAAGTCAATCTCTTTGTGGCGACAAAGATAAGGTATACTTAGAAAATTTCTAAGTCATTTTCTCTATTGCGACCCAACACCTTCTGAGCTGCTCAAGTTTTATTTTAAACATCTTTTTTAAAATAATTTCATTGAAAAGAATGTTTAAAACAAATAATAAATCACAAATATATTTCACTACTTATATAAATGTTATCATTTTATTGATGACATTATATTTTTGTGAAAAATAATTATGCTGCAATATATTTAATATTAATTTCAATGAACCCCTTCAAATATTAATTACTTAAAGTCCACTGAAATTAAATTAAATAGCTTTATCAATATGAATGTGCTCAACCATATATATATAAATTGTATGCAAGCATATAAATGATTGAATTATGAGAAATAATTAATGGCATGTAAATTCAGATGTCCTCAAGATATTGAATTTAAACAAGTGAATTTAACTAGAATAAATTGCAATTATTGACTTCCAAAATTAATTAGAAATATTTAACATCCCAAGTTCACTAACCAACTTAGAGAAAGTGTTTTCATCAAGTGGTTTGGTGAAGATGTCTGCAATTTGATCCTCTGTGGGTACAAAGTGTAATTCCACAGTGCCATTTGTGACATGCTCTCTGATAAAGTGATACCTGATATCAATGTACTTTGTTCTCGAGTGCTGAACTGGATTGTTTGAGATTTTTATTGTACTTGTATTGTCACAGAATATTGGGATCTTTGATACCAACATACCATGATCCCAGAGTTGGTTCCTCATCCACAAGATTTGAGCACAACAGCTTCCAGCAGCTATGTATTCAGCTTCAGCAGTTGATGTGGATACTGAGTGCTGCTTCTTGCTATGCCAGGATATCAATCTTCTTCCAAGAAACTGACAGCTTCCTGATGTATTTTTCTGGTCAATCTTACAACCTGCAAAATCTAAATCTGTATAGCCAACTAGGTCAAAACCTGTACCTTTAGGGTACCAAATTCCAAGATTTGGAGTTCCCTTAAGGTACCTAAATATTCTTTTAACAGCTATTAGATGAGATTCTTTTGGTTCATCTTGAAATCTAGCACATAAGCATGTTGCAAACATGATATCTGGTCTACTTGCTGTGAGATAAAGTAATGAGCCTATCATACCTCTGTAGCTTATGATGTCAACTTTCTTACCAGTTTTTTCCTGATCAAGCTTGGAGGCTGTTGGCATGGGAGTCTTTGTTGGAGTTGAATCTTCCAGATTATACTTCTTAAGAAGTTCTCTGATATACTTGGATTGACAAATGAATATTCCATCTTTCCTTTGACTCACTTATAAACCAAGAAAGTAGTCCAACTCTCCCATCATACCCATCTCGTACTTACTCTGCATTAGCTTAGAGAATCTCTTGCAAAGATCATCATTAGTAGAACCAAATATGATATCGTCAACATATACTTGAACTAATATCATATTAGATTTATGCATTTTATGAAACAGAGTTTTATCTATGTCACCTCTATTAAACCATTTTCAAGTAAAAACTCAGAGAGAGGGTCATACCATGTCCTTAGAGCTTGCTTAAGACCGTAGAGAGCTTTGAATAGAAAGTATACAAAATCAACCAGATTTGGATCTTCAAAACCTGGTGGTTGTTCCACATACACTTCTTCTTCTAGCTCCTCATTCATGAATGTACTCTTCACGTCCATTTGATAAACTTTGAATTCTGAATGTGCTGCGAATGCCAGGAACATCCTGAATACTTCAAGTCTAGCTACTGGTGCATAGGTTTCATCATAATCTATACCCTCTTCTTGAGAGTAACCTTTAGCTACCAGTTTGGCTTTGTTTCTCGTTACAATGCCATCTTCATCTAGCTTGTTCCTGAATATCCATTTAGTGCCTATCACTGACTTGTTCTTTGGTCGGGGTACCAGCTTCCATACTTTCTGCCTCTCAAACTGATTGAGTTCTTCTTGCATAGCAATAACCCAATCTGGATCTTTCAGTACCTCATCCACTTTCTTAGGTTCCATTTCGGAAAGAAACCCTGAAAAGTGGTATTCATTCTGAGTGGCATGTCTAGTTCGTACTCCTGTGTCAGGATCACCAATGATCAATTCAAAGGGATGGTCTCTGTTCCAAACTCTTTGACGAGGCAGATAAGATCTTGATGTTTCCCCTTGTTCACCTGATGTTGAGTGTGAACTATAGATCCTCTTCCTGCTCCCCCTGAGTTGTTGTCACCATGACTGGATGATTCTGATCTGTTAGTAGTGGTTCTTGATGGGGTTCCTGAATGATTATCATGATCATTGTTTCCACCATCATCACCACTTGATCCTGAATCAGCATTGCCCTGAACTACATGCACATTTCTAGCAACCTCAGGTTCTATTACATCCAAAGGATCATTTGATAGACTCTCAAATTCCAGAGATTCAGAATCCTTTTCTCTCTGCAGGCTTGCCAACTTGGTGTCGTCGAATGTTACATTAAGGCTTTCAATCACCTTCAGATCAGAAATCATATAAACCTTGTAAGCTTTAGATTCCAGAGAGTAGCCAAGAAATATGCCTTCTTCTGCTTTAACATCAAACTTTCCTAGATGTTCATTTCCTTCCTTTAGCACAAAGCATTTAGCACCAAAAACATGAAAGTATTTCAATGTTGGTTTCTTGTCAGCCATAACCTCTTAAGGAGTCTTGTCATGATCTTTGTTAATCAGGGTACGATTTTGAGTGTAACACACTGTGTTGACAGCTTCAGCCCAGAAGTAGACATGAAGTCTTAATTCACTTAGCATAGTCCTTGTTGCTTCAACCAAGGTACGATTCTTCCTTTCTACTACCCCGTTTTATTGTGGAGTCCTTGGAGCTAAATACTGTCTCGAAATACCTTTATCCGTACAAAATTCATTTAGAAATACATTCTTGAGTTCCCATTATCTGATCTGATCTTTCTAACAGGTAGTTTCTCTTCCAACTCAATCTTCTTTATATGATCCACTATCAGCTGAGGTGCTTCATCCTTGGATTGTAAAAACAACACCCATATGTACTTGGAGAAATCATCGACCATTACTAAAGCATATCTTTTCCTTGATAGTGACAATACGTTCACTGGACCAAATAAATCCATGTGAATCAACTGAAGAGGTTCAGTTATACTTGTCATTTCCTTCCTTCTGTGTGATGCTTTATTTGATTTCCCTTTTTCACATGCTTCACAGAGTCCTTCTTGAGAGAATTCCATTTGTGGTAGTCCTCTCACTAGTTCTCTTTTGATCAGAGAGTTCATTGTCTTGAAGTTCAAGTGCGAGAGCTTCTTGTGCCATAGCCAACTTAGTTCTGATGAAGCTTTGCTGTAGAAACATCTGCTTACTCCATCACAGGTAGACTTCAAGTCAGCTACGTACAGATTACTTTTCCTTACTCCCTATAAAGCAAGCTTCTCATCTTTCCTGTGAGATATCAAACATCTTTCTGTTCTGAAATCAACATTGTATCCCCTGTCACAAAACTAACTTATGCTCAGAAGATTATGCTTTAATCCTTCCACAAGAGAGATGTTTTCAATGATGACATTGCCAATCTTCAAATTGCCATATCCCTTAGTAAATCCTTTGTTGTCATCTCCAAAGATAACTATAGGGCCAGCTTTCTCAACCACACCAGTGAGCAGGGACTTTTCTCCTGTCATGTGCCTAGAACACCCACTGTTCAGAATCCACGTGATCTTTTCTTTTCTTACCTTACCCTGCAAACACAGATTGATTAAGAAGACTTTGATACCCAAGCTTTCTTGGGTCCTGAAGGTTTAAGAGTATAAACATAATCAATAATTGAAACCTTGATAGGCTTAGCTTTCACTTTGACTGGCTCCTTCTCAGTGTTAGTCTCAACAGTGTTGTCAGACTTAGAAATAGGAGTAAAAAGTCTTGTCTTGTGTGTGCTTATTACTCATGCTTGTCTTAGTGTTGATGCAAGTGCTAGAAGTTGCATGAAAATCTTTAAAATATTCAAACATGGTAACAAATACACATGGCATACATCCAACTATACCACAAGGTTCATGATAACTAGGCATGTTAGGCATGGCAGGCATACTGGAAGTTGCAATAGATTATACTTTACTTTTAGTGCATGCATGTGTAAGATGTGCAGCAGAATTGCAATTATTACAAAGCTTCCAAGATGCAGATGAGGAAGATGCAAAATCAGATTTCTTATTAACACCTACCTTGCAATTCCTGTTCTTCTTAGTCTTAACCTTAGCACTCTCACCAGTCTTAGGGTTGACTATTGGGTCTGATTTCTTAAGTGTTATATGTTCATTTCTATCCACCTTAGTACCTAGGTCAGCTATTGTAATGACCGAGAATTTTGCGTCGTAATTAAAAAAATAAAGTATGTGTTATGTGATGAGATTATAACTATGTGATTAAGTGATGATTATTTGTCTTATCTGTAAACTAGAGTTAAGGATCGTGGATAAAAACATTCCAATTTAAAGAGTCAGCTTAGAAGTTAAGCTTGGTGTCGGGCCGTCAGGTAGAACGGAACCCGTCCTAATATGGAATTAAATAATATAAAATGTGAATTATATGTGAAGTGAATGAATAAAGCATTTCGCGTCTTAAGAGACGTGTTGATTGGCAAAGATAATGAGAAGCGTAATCGAAACGCTGAGCATCGGGCCGTCAAGCTGAACGTGACCCGATACGGTAAAAGAGGATAAGGATTAAAGAGGGATAGATTCTATGATCAGACCTGAGTCATTATGTGACTATATGTGTGTGATTGCTTGACTATGTGCATGACTATGTGTTCTGTGTCAATTTTATAAATTTTAAAGGAATTACGTGATTTAAGTAAAGGTTTAATTAACCTTCGCGCATTTTTATAAAATCATCCGAGAAGGATAAAAACATGGGATTTGTTCTGTTATCTTCGTAAAGATCCTAGAGACTTTTTAAAAAAAAAAAAGTGAACTTGATTGTTGATCTTTGCATTTTTAAATTAATTTTATGTGGAAAATGTATTTATTAAAGCAAGTTTGCGAAATTCATATAAAATCAACCGTTCGCTCAAAAATTCATTATGAGTAATGGTTGGAAAGCTAATTTCGAAACCTACGTGTTAAAGATTTTTATTCAAGACAATTTCATCTTTTCGAGAGAGATATATTTTTATTTTGAATTTCATTGCATTTGAGTAAAAAGAGAAAGAAAGTGCCAGTCAAAAAGGAATTATTGAATTACTATTTTGCCCTTAATCTTGGTGGAGTATAAAATACTCCTTCCTCCCCCATTTTCTTCTTCTTTTCCGTGCACTCACTCTTTTCTCTCTTTTTTTTTTCTCTTCTTTCTCTCTCGAACACACACACTCTCTCTATCTCACTCCCTCTCGGCTCTCTCATCTCTCACCTCTCTCACTCGCATGCAACCATTAAAACACACTCAAACACCGAGATATTGCTTCCATTAGTTGTTATTCTTGGTATATACTTCGATTCCTACTTGCATGTAAGTGATTATAAAGGTTTTGTTGAAGTAATCACTATGGTTGTGTTTAAGAAAAACAATTTCTTGATGCATAAGTAAGAGAGTGAATTTAAGCGTGATTGGAGGTCATAAACTCGAGAAGAGATCCGTTATGGACTCTCTCAAGTTCGACCACCACCGGCCATGATCCAAAGGAGAGCCGGTGGATTTTCCATGATGTGATCGTTGGATTTTAGTGTTGCATGTTATGATTTCTTGAAAATTTAGAAAAGGGTTTTGTTTCTTTGATGAAATTCAAGTGTGTGCTTGATTAAAAGATTCCATTGATTGTGTTAGGAAGAAAATGAATGTGTGCATATGATTGTTGCTTAGAAAATCAAAAATTGAGGATTTGCATGTGAGTTTTGGCTTCGACTTTTGCTAATAAAGAAGAGGACTTCGGGTTTTGTGGGTTAATCTTGTTGAACACTAGGTTTATGTGGCTTAAAGGTGATTGCATGATAGTTTTAAAGAAGATCAATTAGTGCATGTTATTGATTAGTCCTTGAGTTGAAAATTATGTTCTTGCCGAATGAAAACAAGATAAAAAGGGGTTAATTATTGATTGAGCAAATGCATGTTGATTGAATGAGTTAGGTGTTACATGATTTGATGTTTAAGTGAATGGAATGATCTAGTTAAGAACTAAAATAAGTGGGAAATGTGATGTATTGCCTTGCATGTTAAAATCCATTCTTGTATGTTGATTTATGGAAAAACCCGAATGGATTTTTAGGAATAAAAAGGTGAAATTAAGTGGATTGAATTGCTAAGTGAGATTTTGATTGCATGATAAAGATTAAGAAGTGATATGTTCGAATTTTGGTAATTAAACGAGAGTGTTGATTTCGATCTTAATAAAAGTAAGATTCGGATTTTTGGTTAAAAAGGGATGCAATTTAAGTGCTAAATGTTCCTTGTGAATTGCATTAGTTGTGCTTGCTTATATGAGGTTGAAAATGAATATATGTGGATGTGTTTTGTATGTATGGTTCGAATTAAGGAGCAAAAGAAAAAGAAATTAAGTCGATTGATATAAGTGATAGTATATACGTAAATGTTTGGTTGTAAATAGGTCTTGTACTCGTAAAAGAGAGTCGTGTTAGTGTGAATTGAGACATAGCCAAGGTCAATCGAGTACGCTTTGATTGCTAAGTATATAAGGATTATGCTATGTGCTTATATGTATAAGCTATATTCGTATGCTCGAGTCAAGGATATAATCGAGTTACCGTATAGTGGGATCGTTCCGGGAACGAGAGTTGGGAATTTAATTAAGATTTTGGTTTTATTGTAGATTCGGAGCGTGAGGGCATTCAGGCTAGGAAAGGAAAGGATTTACTAGGTGGCAGTAGTTCAACCCTCAGGAAAGCAAATTCAGGCAAGTAACTCTGATTACTTATGTAAATGATTATAAAGGAAATGTTGTTCATACCATGTAGAGTATTGAACTGTTTAAGCATGAAACCCTTGTTTTATGAAACCCTGTTATTGATTTCAAGCAGATCCAAGAAAACCTATTTGTTTTTCCAAACTCAAGGTTTTCCAAATGAATTCCTGATGGATTGGATAGAGACGTAAGAGGCTAGTGGGACTAGTCCAGTCATGGTAAGAGGCTAGTGGGACTAGTCCATTTTAAGGCTGAAATTATGTCGATTGGTAACTTAAAGACCGGAATGGAGGTCGATACGGGCTGACCACCCGTATATAATGAAATGGAAAGATAAAGTGATCCAATCAAGGGTTCTAAGTGAGTATTTAAAAGGGAACTGAAACTTTTATTCAGTAAATTGATTTTTGGAAATGAAAATGGTTTATATTGCTTTAAAAAGAGTTGATTATGTCATTGTGGAGCTTAAGGCTCGAGAACCCTGATTCTTGAAATTGTTGATCATATGATTGATTCTATATCTTGAAATACTGTTGCTTTCCTCTATCGAAAGATCTATTTTGATCCTATAATGATTTGTGATGAATATCGGCTTTCGTCCTGTTTCGAGCCTTGTTTCTTGAAAGCCCAACTATTCTTCAGATACCTTTCCTTATCCCAAAGAAAAAAAAATGGAAATCTGCCACCTAGATTAATTAAAGTAGAATGCCCTAGTTTGTTCAAAGTATATTGTGATTTGATATTGTAGAACTGCTATATAGTTACTTGCTGAGTTTTATACTCATTTGTTTTGTCTTAATCTAACCATGGCAGTTAAGCAAGAAGATGGCCAGGCTTAGGCGCACTGCTCGTAAGAGCGTACCTGGGGGTCCCTACCATGTTGAGGGCTTCCGGTTGCCAGAGCAGGTAGTAGTTGCTATGAGTGAGCTCGCGCCTAGAAAGAAGTGTATAAAGATATAATGGGTTATCTGTCGGTTCCCAGCCGGAATCGATATTGTTTATTTAATAGTATTTTAGGCTTGTAAGTTATATTTTGTGATTGGTAGTTATAATCTTGTCTCATACTTTATCATGTTGATCCTGTTAGTAGTTAATCGGGGTTTATGCATATTTAATTATTAGATTAGAGGTGTGTGAGTCCTCATTTCCTAACCCCGAGATTGAGGGCATCACAGCTATGGATTTGGCTTTCGTAGCTGGAGCCTTAGGAGTCTTAGGGGATTCCTCTTCCTTCTCTCTATCTTCAGCAATCAATTCCTCATTGATTAGCAAACTTACTTCATCCAAAGGTTCTGAAACAGACTCAGTGAATAGAGTAGATACAACATCCTTAATAACATATGGAACCTTTTCTGAGACAAACATATTTATCTCTGATGTACCACTATGTTTCTTACTGTTCAGCTTAGAATAGTAAAGTCCTATTGAAGTCTTAGATTTAAATCTTTGACTATCTATTATCTCCTTCTGAGTCAGAGCTGCATTCTTAAACGCCTGTAACTTCTTTTCTAAGTCAGCAATTTGGGTTCTAAGAATAGCTTATATGTCTGCATTGTACTTAACCTTATTCTCTAGATACTCATTCTTTTGCTTAAGGTCTTCAAGTCCAACTACAAGCAATTCTAGTTCTTCATTCCTAGAGGTTAAACTCTCAGATTTAATAACTAACTTATCATTTTCCATTTTATATGCAAGCATGCTTGTATGAACATTATACAATTCTAAAGTAAGTTCATGCACAATAGATTTGTATTCAGATACAAACATATCTATAGTGATAAGTTCAATGAACCTGGGATGATTGTGGTGATTCCTCTGCAGAGTCTGCCATAAGGGCCATATTTACATACTCTTCCTCTTCATCCGAATCAGTATCATCCCAGCTTTTTCCTTTAGAAATGTACGCTCTTCCTTTTTCCTTCACCATATAAGCATTCAGCTTCTATTTCAGCTTCACATTCTTCCTTTTCAGATCTTCATAAGTTTCCTTCTTTTCATAAGAGTCATTTGATTTAACTGCCTTGGGCTTTCTGCAATCAGATGCAAAGTGCCCTAACTCATTGCAGTTGTAGCATCTAGTTTTGCTTTTGTCAATCCAACTTGACTTGTAGCCTCCTCTGGAGCTTGACCCTGACGAGTAGCTTCCTTTCTGAAATTTACCTGATGAACCCCTTGGTTTGTAGTTGGGCTTTCTTCTGAATCTAACATGACTAAACTTTGCAGCCATGTATGCCATAGATTTGTCCTCCAACTGTTCAAGTTCCTCTTGAGTATAGAACTCACTTTCATCCTCTGGCTCACCATTAGTAATTTCAGCTACGACAATTTCTTTAATTGTTGAGGAGGGTGCAACCTTATTTTCTTGAGATTCTGGTTCACGAACTACAAGTGCAGTGGTTTTTGCAAGTGTCATACTCTTACTGTCAATAGAACCAGGTCCATAGATAATGGTTCTTTGCTCTTGCTCCAGCTCATTTGTTCTTAACTTACCATAGATCACATGCAAGGACATAGTGATAAAATCTGCTATTTCCCTGATTGATGTGTTCTTTTGTTCCAGGTGAACTGGGAGCGTCAGCATAAACTTTCTGTTAGACTCTCATATGGGATAGACTTTCCCTTGCAGCTTTAATTCACTTAACAGTCTTGTATATCTCTCAAAGTGTGAAGACAGTGCTTCTCCGGGTTGAAGTTTGAATGCCTCATACTGAGTCGTCAGAATATCCATCATGTTTTCTTTGACTTCCTATGTTTCTTCCATTAAAAGCTCAATGGTGTCTCACATATCTTTTGCACTATTACTTCCTAGAAGTTGATGGCTCATATCATTATCGGTCGATTCCACAATTATGAGTTGAAGGCTTGTGTCCAGATTTATCAACTCCTTATCGGTTTTCGTATATTTAGACGGATCCCTGGGAGTGGATGAGGAAGGAATTCTCACACCAGTTGCGGTTGTGGATTCAGCAATTACTTCCATCGGAACATAAGGTCCATTCAGTAATATCCCAATGTAAAGTGGATTCGAAGCTTTCATAAACAACATCATCTTTTTCTTCCATAGGTTGTAATTGTCTCTGTCAAATGGGGGAACGTTTATACTTCCAATTCTTTGGTTATTCATTATCTTGGCGGAAATAAATTATTTAAAATTCAAAAATTTCAAGAAATGATAATTTTTGAAAATTAAAAAATTCAAGAATTTTTCAAGAACTTGTTTCTTTCTCCGGATCTTGATTTGTATGTCAATCAACAAGCTCTGATACCAATTGTTAGTCCCAAAACATCGTAGAAGGGGGGGTTGAATACGATACCTACAATCTTTTTCGATTCGCTTCAAGTTCTTCGTTAAAAGTACAGAATAAAAAACAACACAAAACAATTCGAGGAATATATTGTTTTATTAATATAAACCTTGAGGTTGCTACAATCTAATCAAAGTATAGATTAGCTACAATAAATTCAGCAGCATAACAATATGTTTACAAGGATAATAAATGTGAAGCTTTAATGGAGCTCTCGTAAACTTTCTGTGTTTGCTGAAGAAGATAACTAACTGAATGAATTATATTCAATTGTTGCTTTGTAGTCTTTCAAAATTCAATGGACAGGTGGCCAATTATTGTCCACATAATTCATTAATTTTGCTGCATGCAATTCTGTGAATAACTCATCTATGGCGACAAGTTTTCCCCTGTGCTTCCTCTGTGGCGACAACTCTATGACGATAGAGTTGCCTTAGAGCAATTTCTATGTGGTTACAGCTTCTGTGGCGATAGAGTTACCTTAGAGCAATTTCTCTGTGGTTACAGCTTCTGTGGCAACAACACTATGGCGATAGAGTTGCCTTAAAGTAATTTCTCTATGGTTACAGCTTCTGTGGTGACAAGTAGAGAGAGTTGTCATGACTTAGAATATTTTGGCTCTGTGTCAAACCATTCTTCAATGTATCAATCATTTTTCTTATGTTAATTGAATCAAAATACTTTCTTGAATGCTGATGTTTGGTGTGGTGTGGTTCACAAACAGCTACCATTGTGAGGATCCTAATTCAATTTGTCTTGTGTTCCTGAGTTGATACAGACTGATGTTTATCTATTACTTCTTTCACTGAACCCTTGATCTCTTAACACTTGAAATCAATACATGCAACTGATGTCTAAAGCCCTTTGATGTCTTATTCTTCATAGCTGCTTGAACATAACAATGAACTTCTTTCCATGATCTGTTGGAGGACTTAATGAATCAATCACATCATTTGGTTCTTTGTGTTTATCCTGTCTTCATCTGAAGGGTTCCTGTGCTTCACAGTTTAATATTGTTTATCTGTTTCTGTTTTCATATCGAGTTATAAATCCTCGATTACATGTTAAATTACATTATGCTTTACAACTGTTCTATAAAGTAAATACTGGATGTTTTATTTCAGATGTAGCAAAATAGATCTAAATATCTTGTAACTTTCAAGAGAGAAGCTCAGTTCTTAACATACCAAGAACCCATAAATTTGTCGCAAAACACTAGCTTGGTTTTTATATAAAATTAAGTGAGTTTTGAAATATTGTGTGCATTGCCTTTAGTTCAGTCAACATAATATTGTTACATTTCTTATCTGATTTGTTCATCTAGTTTAAGATAATCAAAAAGCCATTAAAATTATCCAAAACACATTCCCCCTCTCTAACACCCCAAATCCGGGGTCGGGGATCCGGGTTGTCACGAGTTCCATTTCCCTTATTAATATTTAATCTTAATAATCAACCAACTACTGCGTACTGTGACCCCATAATATACACACACACCATAAGTTATAGTCTCAGAGATGAATATCCAAAAATAACACAAGTCATTTTATTTCACAATTATAAACCATTACACCTTAAAAGGGTTTCTGAATAATTTACATATTCATTGCCATTATTATAATTCATATAGATATATAAGTCTGGTGCATCAAAAGTTGGAAGCCTAGCCTATTGGGAATTCCTACCTCAGCTACAGCGGCATCAACGCTTCCAGAAAACTGCGGAACATTTCCTAACCGCTTGCGAATTAGAAGCTTGGTCTTGTTCATCTTTTCTATCTGTTGTTGTGTGATGAAAGAAGAAAGCAAGGGTGAGCAACAAGCCCACCGAAATAATATGTATAATAATTAACAATATATGAGCATTCTCATAGTACTCATGAAAGTCTTGGTCAAGAAGAAATGAACCAAGTTTGATATCTTAACACGACCAAGTCGCAAAATATTCAGTATATATGTACATATACTATTCAAAATCTTGGAAGTCCTCTTCCATGCATAATATACACAGAGTTCCAGTTTATAACTGTATAAAAATATCGTTGCAAGGTGATCTCATATATCTAACCTTGTCTCAACGTTTTTCTGAAAATCTTTGTCATGCATAAGATAATCATTTACTAGATATAAGTTGAAAAGATGAAGTTACAAGATACTCCAATATACTTATATCTTTTCTGAATACTACTCGAACTACCACCGTTCAAGCTATAATCAGTTTCAAAAGTTCATCACATAGATGAGACTACAAGATAAGATTTGAATAGATTCAATCTTTGAAATATCATTCAAAAGAAATGAAGTTACGAGAAACTTCATTTAAGTCCCGATATGTATATACACCTATATATATATATATCTCATACATTCCCTGAAAACCTCTATCATGAAAAGTATGAACAGAGTTGCAATATCCAATGAATTTGGAAGAAAAGAATTTTGGCATAAAACTGATATCTTGCTGATCAGGCAGAGATACCAATAAGTAACCTTTTCTACTAGTAGATGGACGAATTCCCCACTGGTCATCACCCTGGCCGCATTAGGACCTATGCTGGACTACCACTCAGCCACTTACGCTTTGATGGACTCCCACTGAGCCACTTACACTTTCATGGACGCCCACTGAGCCCATGTTGCTTATGCCGACTCAAATAGATGGACTTACTTCCCGAACGTTGGGCAAGTAATCAAAATGTTTTCTCAAAACAACAACCTCGTTGCGAATATAAAATACACCACAGAGCCGGATCCCTCAGATTTTTAAGCGAGTATTTAAATCCCCTTCGAAAGGAAGATCTTAAATTTGAAAACGAGTTTTGGGATCCGCTCTAACTTTTAAAATCATTTTGAAGACTCGAAAACATTTTTAAGAATGTTTGGAGTAATGCTGATTTAATAAAATAAATCAGTCCCGATATATTGGAGAATATCTGAATATTATTATTTAAATAATATTCCTAAAAAGGATAATCTCTATAAAAATAATTGAAGTAGAAGTTTTAAAACTCATACTTGAAATGAATAATAAATAACCAAAGATATACTTATACGAAAGTACGATCTTTATTTGAATAATCGAAAATGAGTTTGATTATCGAAACATTATTCTTTAATAAAATAAAGAATATTATTTAATAAATAAGCGGAGTCATAAGTCCTCGAATGAATATTCAAAATAAAATTCATTAAATAAAATAAATGGAGTCATAAGTCCTCGAATGAATATTCAAAATAATATTCATTAATTAAAATAAAGTTATCAAATAAACCTTATTCGATTAATAGTTTTAAAAACTATATCTATATATAAATATATATAATATACTCGGAAACATCGACTCCCGGTTTTAGAAAATGTTCACCTTTGGGTCCCCTATACTAAGGGTATACGCAACTACTACTTATCTCTAGCATAGGTATTATGCAACTTATAAGAATTTGAATCAACAATTAGATATCAAGATTACGAAACAGACATGCATATATACCATATCGGCATGCTCCAATATATCGCAAAATTTGCTAATAACAATCATGCACTTATCGCAAGATAATGCATATACATATATACATCACAACAACAGTATAACGGGTAGAAAACTTGCTTGAGTGTTCCCGGATAGACTTAAGCTTAGAGTGGGTCCGATAACCTATGAACAACAACATAAGTCGGAATTAAACCACGGTCGCTTAAGAAACTATACTTTAACCAATTGAACCCTAACGTTCGCTTCTGGTCACTCCTACGCTTAACGAATCACATAAGTCGTTCGAGTACCCTCGGCTCCACCATTTTTAATAAATTAACCATTAAGAATTTTAAGGCGATTCTTTCGCGAGTACTCTACCAACTGCCTAATCCACTTTACATAATTGTTTCATACTCCAATTAGTCATTTAAGGGCCTTAACCAAGGTTTCAAAGTAAGTCGAGGGGTAATGGTTCGTTCGCGAACGCTGTTACTTAAAATGGTCGTTTCTCCTAAACCGTACGTCGGATTCAAGCGAACCACATATCGAAACGAAGCTCGTAACATGAACTATCTAAACATGGAAATGGTCAGAATCTAACAGTGAGTTCACGGGTCCTGAAGTTAGGAACAAAAACAGTCTAAGGTAAATCGGGCATTATGACAGCCATATTTACGCGATTACCAAAGTTTATACAACTCCAAATCAATCACAAACCAACTTACAACCAACATTACAATGCAAATCCATCCAACCCTCACTACATCAGTCCATAACCTCATGATTTCCCCAACTCATTCAATCACAAACAAGTGCTACTAACCATACTAAGGTTCATTAACTAATAAACAAGATTCAATCATCCAAATCACTACAAACCCAACCAAACTTGAAACACACAAGCATCACGCTTCTCATATACTATAACAATCGAAACCACTCCTAAACATTCAAAGTAAAGCTTAGGGTTTGAAGTTTTATACCTTCCTTGAAGCTTTTAATCAATGAAAGATCCTTGGAATGCCCATGGAAGCCTTGATCTATGCTTAAGCTACCTTGACCTTACAATTAAAATCAAGAATCAAAAATTTGTTCTTGAAAGTTACTATTCACCCTAAACTAAAGTGATTTATTTGAGCTAGCAAACCTTGGATTCAAGCACTCAAACTACTTGCTCTTCTTAGTTATGAAATATAGGAGCTATAGAGACTAACCTCTTGATTTATGATGGAGTGAAGCTTGAGTTTTGATTTTCTTCTTCTTGAAATGGGGGGAAAGACCGAGAGCTTCTTGCTCTTGACATAAAAAGTCAACTTGCTATTTTGTGAAATGAATTAGTTGGTTTATTCTCTTTATGGCTTGGATACTTTTGATCTTTTACCATGGTAACTTTTGCATGGCCAAGAATCAACCAACAACACACTTCTTTTTGTCATGCTTATGTCATCTTTCTTATGTCATTCAATTGCCATATGTCTTTTCCTTGTGGTGTGATGACATCATCATCCACTAACCTCTTTGATTAACCCCTAATTACTTGGCTAATGACCGCTTATCTATTATACGGTTCGCTTAACTTTCGTTCTCGTTTATCGTTTGAGGGATCATACCCGGGATCTTATTACTTGGGTTCCCCTAAACCTTTCTCAATATTTTATATTCCTTTTATGATCCTCTCTTATAATCGCTGAATTTAAATCATTTTAATCATGTTACCTTATACTCAATTCTTTCTGTATCTGGTGGGTTTTCGGGAAAAATTAAAGTGTTCGAATTTGGATTCTGACGATCTTTACATACACGTATATACCAAATAGAGTACTAATAAGATCTCAGAATATCAATAAAAGAACCCCTACATAGTGTGACATGAAAAGTTTTCTTATTCAGCATAATCAACAAAATCACTATTCATAAGGGTTACAAAAAGTCCAAAATTTTTGGGGTTATTACACCCTCCCTCTGTGTTGTATTTATTACCTAACAAATTTAATCTTAAGCTTGAGACTGTTTTCTAGAAAAATACTCCAGCCTAATCTTTGACATTCTTAAAGACTCAAGTAATACTGTACAAAATACAAATTTAGATTATCATACATCTAATTCTTAGGGCTGTCAATTTGACTTAGTCTTGTTATGATACAGGCATGTCTTGCACAACAAGTACATTTGAGTATTTTCACAAGCTTTAGCCATTCATTTACGGAGTAACTGTAAATATACTTAACTCTGAACCTTGAGAATCTGTAAATCTTGATATTGAGAAATACACCATCTTCGAAACATTTGCTCAATCCTCTAGCTTTAAGCTTATTTGGTATCTTCTCAAATATCTCCATCTTCTTAGCCTTTCTTATAGCACTCTCTTCTCTTTCAGCCTTCTCCCTTGCCCTTCTTTCTTCTTCGTCTTTTAGCCATGTAGCCAGCTCTACCTTTCTCAGCTTAGTGTGTGAGTCATTCTTGTTCATCAGACTAATCACCCTTTCAAGTTCCATTATTGAGTAATTTTCAGTTACTTCTTTGTTGAGCAAGTTGAATGAGCCATCTTTAAAGTAAATTATTACCTCTCCCCAATTATCCACAAAACCTTACTTATAAATTCAGCTTGTTGCTCATTGTAATCTTCTTTTGAGATTTCTTTTGAGATTGAAGTCATCTTGATTAAAACAATTCCATAATGCACCCATTTCAACCTTGCTCTTTTTCAGTTTTCTTCCAATGGACTTGAAGTGTGTTTTGACCGGAGGTTTGAATGTTGGAGGTTTGGCTATTTTCTTCAAGGAGGTTTGATTTTGGAGATTCTGGCTGGTTCGATCTTTGTTGGTATTATGGTGATGTTTTGGTGGGTTTTAAGCCATTCGTTCAAATTAAAGACAATGTTCATCAATAGAGTAAAAGTTGCTAGTAAGGTATATACAAATGTTGTCAAAAAGCAAGGCTCGTAAGAAGCAATACTCTAGAATCCAGCGAGAAAGTGAATGGAGGTCAGGGAAAATATTTATATGTGTTGTATTTTTTCGAGTTTTAACTAGTCGAGCCCGATTCGAACGAGTTCGAATCGGACTCGAGCCGAACATACAAAAACTCAACTCGAGCTTGTTTTTGTTAACAAGCATATTTTTGTGTACGAGCTCGAGTTCGAGTTCTTAACGAACCGAGCTCTTAGCGAGACGAGCTCGAGTCTGTATAATTGAAAGAACTGGAATTTTCCTTTTCTTGTCAAGTGACCAAACTCCATTGCTTGGACCTTCGCTACCACTCTTCTGGAATTTAAAAGTTCGAACTCATTATCTTTTTTTGATGTACGGAAGAAATAGAAGCTCGAGAATGACAAAGCAGTACTCGGGCACGTTTTCTTTTTCTTTTGTGAAAGAGTGAGTACGTTTGCTTACTTACTTTTTGTAATTTGTTTTATATTTTTAATTTCTATAAATAGAAAAGTGTATTTATTTTTTTCTATGAATGCGTTAACCCACCGATAAAATGAAAACATGTTTTGCTTATTATAGTAGTACAATATAGAGAGATATAGAGAAGTATAGACGAGATAAAGGGCCCATTTTACTCCATAGTTTCGGTTGGGCTTCGTGGCACTGGGCCTTTGAAAAACAAACAAAACACGTATCTTAAGCACGAAGACAAGAACATCACAAACATAGATTTGCCAGATAATAATACATCATGTACAGCTCAGCCCATATCTTATATTAATTAATCAATAAAAACATCTTTTCTTTGAATCTCTATCCTATAATAATAATTACATTTTCTTCTGTATTGTATATCTGTGTTTGTACATATATAGATAAAGATCGCTGTTTGTGATTAATTTAATTTGATCACCTACTTCTATCAGATTTATAGATCGAAAATCAATTCACATCTCAAAACGATGTCGTATGCTTATCTCTTCAAATACATCATTATCGGTGATACAGGTGATTTTCATCTCTCAATTCATGTATTTACAGTGAATTTTTATTATTAGTTGTATGTATTGACACTTTGTAACTGAATTGTTGTATGAATATATGTTCATGTGAAAGTTATTGTGATGTATTAGGTTAATTTGTGGAAATTGATGTTGTTGTAATAAGTTTAATGGACTATGAGGATGTGGAGAAGTTAAAAGAAGGAAGTGGAGGTTATGTTGTTGGAAATTGCGGAAAGTGGAAAATATAGATGGATTTGATGTTAGTTTTCGAGGAGGGTATAGATGGCAGACTTAAGCTGTGGTGATTTGTTTTGAGGTTGTTTCGTGTTTGTTAAGTTATAGTTCTGGTAAGCTACTTTCGTGGTATGCTTAGGTTGGTTTAATTGTCATTCGTCACTGTAGGATAAAGGAAAATTTTGTTTTGAGGTTGTTCCTACTTTCGTGGAATGCTTACGTTGGATTAATTGCCATATGTCATTGTGGGATAAAATGGTTTACTAAAGGAAATTTATGCCTCTGTAGATTTGTTTTTGGACTTTAGTATTGGAGCATTTAGGGATTACATGAAAAAAATTACGTACAATTATGAGCTTTTTAATCTATTTTGTTATCATATTTAGGGTTCGTGGATTGATTACGTTGGTCTAAGTGTAGTACGTCGCTGTAGGATCAAATGGTTCGCTAAAGGAAATGTATGTCTCGTAGATTTGTGTTGGGACATTATTATTGGAGCATTTAGGGATAACATGAACGTGTATGATTTTTTAATCTATTTTATTATCATATTTAGGATTCATATAGACCTTTTGTTGTGATGTCATCAACGTTTGTCTGCACCTAGGTTTGATCTATGGTCAAGATTATATTTTTCTCTGTTTGTATCCATCTTGGACAACTTGGTTTAAGGGTTAATCTCTTAGCGTATGATTTGAGATTGGTACTAATTAATTGGAATTTTCATGATATCGGTTCTATTCCAGTGCTATCCTTAAACTTTAGCTTTTAATCCCACCACCCTTGGATAAATGATCATTTCTTTGTCTTACACATATCTTTTAGAAAATTAAAAAATCTTCTCACAACTTAAAATTTTCTCGTAACTTGTTAGAGTCTTAATCTCCTGCTTTAGTACTCTTCTTACGCCTTTAATATTATTTCCATATTCTAATTTTAAAATATCCTCCTTTTTTTAGAAAGTGTCCAGAATTTTTAAGCTTTACTTCTGTACTTCGTTGTTTCATAATCCGCAAAGTCATAGTTTTGTATTGTTTAGGTATCTCGTGGAAAACTTGGCAGGATGATCTCATTCACGGGCAACAAATTTTTAAGTTTGAATTTTTTTTCCTTTTTTTGATTAATTTGTTTGAGGAGTTGAGTAGACTTCCATTCTTTTCTTGTTTAGGTTTGCCGGTCCCAAGGTTGGATACTTTTATTTGTAGTCAAGAGTATCATTTTCTCTCCTTGGCCATCAACCTTGGATAACAGTTAGGCAGTCCACTGCAGCTGGTAGGAACTAGGAAGTTGGAACTAATGACATGGGATTTGTACTACTGAATTGGGAGTTTCATAAGTTCCACTCTTTCTATTTTACCATGAATACAATTTTATGCTTCAGATCGAATCCAACCAGCCTAGGGATGAATGATCATTTCTTCTTCCTACTTACATCTGCAGAAGTGTTTTCGTGAAAAATTTGCACCCTCCCATTACTTTACTCCCCCCTTCTTCATGCTCTTCCTCCACCTTTAGTTTCCTTAACATGTTCTCACTTTATTCCTATGTCTCATTCCAGTCCCTCTAACCAAATGGAGTATTATTGTATTAGTAATGAATAATTGTTTGAAATAGATGATGGACGTGTGCAAGTGGTTCATATTTGTTTTACTCACTGCTCTTTTGCTAAATAGTTTTACTCACTGTTATGCAGGAGTTGGTAAATCATGTCTTCTTCTGCAGTTTACGGACAAGCGTTTTCAGCCAGTCCATGATCTGACAATTGGAGTTGAATTTGGGGCCAGAATGATCACAATCGAGAACAAACCAATAAAGTTGCAAATTTGGGACACGGTTAGTTGCCTTCTTGTTATTTCCTTAGGGTTCTTTCCGTTTGATTTGGCATATGGCAAATTTAAAGAATGTCAAATCTTGAGTACCTGCACTTTTAAATATCAAACAAACTATGGACCCACCAGGACCTAAGTTTGTCCCTTGATAGCGGTCACGTGTTTTCTTTATACTCAGTTGTCTATTACGTGCGGCTCTATCCCATCTTTGTTTTCCGCTTTTGCTTTTTAGAGTCTTCATATATATTTTCCCAGACATTGGCATTCATTTATTACCTTTTATGCAAAAACAAAATAAGAAAATGTCTTAATTTTTTTAAATTATTATTAAAATATTATTTATTAGGAATAGGGAAGATTTTGAACGTTTTTGGTAGTTATCTATTAGGAAGTGTCATAATTATACAAATATTTCTTTTTATCAATGATCGGCTTGTGCTCTTATATTAGGAGATGTAATCAGCTTACTCGACTTACTCTTATTCCAATTTTGAAACATGAACTATTAAAGTTATATAAGTATTCACTTTGTGAGAATTGTCTGTCTTGAGAAGAACCTGGTACATTTTTCCAAACTCGGTACCTTTGACCTTGCCTAATGTTCATTTTACTCTTATAATATTCTTGGAACTTAATTGTTTAGCAACTTGCAATCTGACACTTTCTTATTAGCTTACGGACAATTTTGAAATTAATGTACAAGTCATGCAATTATTTATATTAGCAATAATACATTTAAATAAAATTAGGATTCTTTTGAGTAGCGTATTTGGTATTAGAGGATAAGGCAGCAAGTTGATTTACATCTTAAAACATGTTTCTAATTAGGTCCTTGGTTATTGTGATTTGCTTGTAGGCTGGTCAAGAATCATTTAGGTCTATCACAAGGTCTTACTACAGAGGTGCTGCAGGTGCACTGCTGGTTTATGATATCACCAGGTAATTTCTTTTTGGCTAGAAAGAAGTTGATATACTTGGTTTGAAGTTTATATATTTTAGCTTTCTGTTGTTGAGTTCTTGTGCATGCTCATGTACATTGATAGTTCTATCTGGAAGTATGAATCTTGTAAATTGTAATTTCTATTTTATAATGTCGTAATATTCCTAGCCACCAACAATTCCCTTTTAAAATTTATGCCATAACTTGAATGCTGTGAAACTTAAAGATAAAAAGTTTCATCCAAACACAAGTACTAAAGCATTTGATTTTCAAACATAGATGAAATTAGTTGTTCGTCAATATTAGGATAGAAAACTAGGCACCATTGTCAAAATATAATATCATTGACCTCACTCCAATTGTCGATACATATATCCATTCTTCTACTTTCCGAATTTTATGTATGGGCAACAAGGGAAAATTGTGACTTGCAATGGGCTAATGGGTTCTCTAGAATAACTGTGGTGCGCCTTTCTTTAATCTCTACCATGGTTATACCAAATATGTAAGGGGGAGGAACCAAGTACTAAAAAATAAATTAAAAAGAGCCCATGACAGAGTTTTCTATGGCCCTATGATATAATGATTCAAAACTTTTCCAGTGTCAGTTCTAATATATCGCTGTACAGATACTTTACATTGTAAAACTCAGTCTTGAACAATAGAAGACATAGTGGAAATCTATGATAACATTCAAATCCTTTAAAAGATATTTTAAGTTTTCATATGTTTTTGCCTTTGAGAGGGAAGTTTTGTGGAATCATATGTCTGAGCATAATGATTGAACGTTTCCTTTCATCAGAGGGTATCAGTTATAGTTGTGATATATAGTCTTTTGTAGAGAGTAAAATTCTTGAGATAACATCTATGTGACCACGGTAAAGTTACTATCAATTATCAAAATATCTTTATTATTGAAAACTGAAATGCCCTTTGTAAAATTGACTTTAATGCACTCTTAGCTAATCAAGTAACTACTGATATTCATTGTCTTAACAAGTTTATACTAATGTTTAGACTATTTCCAATATAAGAACAGTACAAAGAAAGTTGTACATGTACTTGGGGAAGGAAGCCCAAGTCCCTTCAAGTTTTTTTTAAAGATTGTCCGGTATTTCACAAGTAGATATTATGCAATATTAGTGGTGCAAAAATGTTCCATCGTAGAACTTGTATATTAGATAGTTAAACACGCTTGTACCTTTAGTGAAGATATGGGTAAATCATTTAATGACTGATTGTACCTGTTGTAAAAGATTTTTTGTCATTGAATTGCTGCATTTGCAAACTGCCAATGGTTTCTGATAGGAATAAAAGCTTACTATTTATGTGTTTCAAAATTTAGGAGAGAGACTTTCAATCATCTTGCAAGCTGGTTGGAGGATGCTAGGCAGCATGCAAATGCAAATATGACAATTATGCTTATAGGAAATAAATCTGATCTTGCTCATAGAAGAGCTGTAAGCACTGAGGAAGGGGAACAGTTTGCCAAGGAACATGGCTTAATTTTTATGGAGGCCTCTGCAAAAACTGCTCAAAATGTCGAGGAAGTATATCTCTCATTCGTTTGCTTGGACGGACTTTGTACCATGATATATGTCTTTTTGTGTTCACTCTTTTTATCTAATATAACATTATTTCACAGGCATTTATAAGCACTGCAGCAACAATTCATAAGAAGATCCAGGATGGGATATTTGACGTATCAAATGAGGCAAGTCTTCTTATTTATGTTTTTGTTCATTTAGGATATAAATGTACATGGGAACTTTGCATCTGTCAGCTGGTGATTCTTAAATTTGGGGCAGTTTAACTTCTGAAACCTGTGTAATAAATCAAGTGGTAGTTCACTTGGAATGTTTTGTGGTTGCTCATATAGTCATAATTTTGTATTTTTCTGCAGTCTTATGGGATAAAAGTTGGATACGGTGGCATCCAAGGGCCATCAGGAGGAAGAGATGGTTCGGTTTCTCAAGCAGGTGGATGTTGCAGTTAAATATCATACAAAGTTTGTTTTTTCATGGAACAAATGTTAAGGCTGAAACTAGAAACTGGTCATTGATTGTTGAACCAGTCCCTTAGTTTGATGATTGTTTGCTTGTGGGTTTTATGGATCTTGATAGGCTGTTGCTATGTAATTAAGTTTGGGTTTGGATATGCCCAAGGGCAAAGATTTACTATGTTACATGTTTATTCCATATCACTATAAACTGTAAACTTTGTACATTTAAATGTTATTTAATGTTTGAACGTTTTGTTTAACAAAGTATATTGCATGCTTTCATTTTATTTTATTTTTTGTATCCAAAAAATCAGGCACGGCTGGTTTGAGTTGAGACAATCAGATTGTTGAGAGTAGCAGACAATATTTTGTGTAATAGTTGAAAAAATTGATACGTAATAGATGCAAGAGAGTACAGCAAATAACAAGAAAAAAGAAATGATGTTGGAGCATATAAACGGATATATAAAAATTGACGATTTAGCAGTTACTATTTTAATTAACCGATTTTCTAAAATTAGATGCAATAAAATAATTATGACTTAATGTGACATAAACATGATATCAAACAAACAAGTTATCAAACCTTATGAAAGTGGAAACATAGCCTCAAGTTATGAGAATTTCAAATTACATCCCAATACATGTAATTTGAAATGATAAGAAGTTCATTTAAGGTCGGAATCAAGTGATTCAAGCCTCTCCCTTCTCAATTTATACACACGCAGATATATGCCGCTCTTTTTCTCCCTGATCGCAAAGGTGCAACACTCTCTCTGCCTATCTCTCTTATTCTCTCTCTCCATGAATATGTGTGTACATATATCTCGATTTTATACGTACTTCTTCGTTTTTTATTGTTTCAATTTGATGTATGAAATCATTGGTTTGATTTTTTTGAATTAAAGACATGAACAATTGAATATCGATGTCTTCGATTTAATTTGGGGATATGGATAATACGTGTTTTATATGTAATGTGTTTGTTGCTGCCTTATGTAGCTGTTATATGTGTATGTACGCTTGTGTTGCAGAGACTTAATTATTATTAACATTCCGTTTCTAAAAAACAGTGTAGTTAATTTGAGGGTCTAGATTATACGTGTTCGATATGTTATTTGTTTGTTGATGCCTTATATATAGCTGTTATATGTGTATGTACGTTTGTGTTGCAGTGACTTAATTGTTATTAACATTCCGAATATAAAATATGTGTAGTACTATGTCTGATGAAGTGAGTGCTCGAGATTTTCGAAAACGTTTGAAGGATAGTGATGAAGATATGAAGTTGGTCACAATAGTTGCAAGCTTTATTGTAGTAGTAGCGGCAGCATCATATGTTTAAATGAACAGGGCGAAGGAGGTGACGTGGAATGAGTGTGAACGCTCTCAAGTTAGAGCTACATGGATGAGCACTTTAAAAAATGAAACGAAGTGGCGAGAGTAACTACATCTTGACATACGTTGTTTTGACACATTGTGTCATCTTTTACAATCTAAAGGGGGGCTAGTTACTAGTAGAAATGTCACGGTGAAAGAAGTTGTGGCGCAATTTCTTCATTTTCTTGCACATGATTTGAAAAATAGAACAATACAAGCTCTCTTTGCACGTTCAGGAGAAACCGTGAGCCATCAATTTCATGTAGTACTCAAATATGTTTTAAAGCTTGGAGAGCATTATATCAAGGGAGTGGATCATACTACTAATTATGCGCATGACAACAAATGAAAGTGGTTTGAGGTATATTCATGTAACATTTATGTTTAGAATTCTTATGGGTACCGTTATTGATATATAGGATATGTGTAGGGTGTTGTTGGAACTCTTGATGGGACACACATCAAAATGATAGTCCCTATCGATGATCGAGCAAGATATCGAGATAGGAAGGGAGATACTAGCACCAATGTTCTGGCCACATGTGATCTAAATCTTCGTTTCACATATGTGTTGCCTGGTTGGGAAGGATCTGCATCAGATCCTCGGATTCTTCGTGATGCTCTTCGAAGGCCTAATAGTTTAAGAGTGCCTAGAAGTAAGAGTTATTATATTATAATATTAGTAGTTAATTTTGGAAACTTGAAAGTATAAATCTAATAAATATATAATGTGTGCAGATAAGTACTTTCTCGTGGATTTGGGATATACTAATTGTAAAGGTTTTTTAACGCCTTATAAGAAAACTAGAGATCATTTGAATTTGTGGTGAGGGAACACTCCAACAAATTATATGGAGCTTTTTAACTTGAGGCACTCATCCGCTAGAAATACGATTGAAAGGGCATTTGGGTTGTTAAAGAAACGTTGGAGGATACTTAGAGATGCAAGCTTCTTCCCAAAAAAATTCAAATTTGTATCATTAATGCTTGTTTCATTCTTCATAACTTCTTAATGGAAGAAAATTTGGAAGAAACAACATATTTGTAAGAGGTAGAACAAGAGTTAGAACGTATGGAAGGAGTTGATCAGGAAGATGAAGAGAATGATTTTATTTCAACTGCTCGATCTACGAACGTGTGGACCGAATTTAGAGATCAACTTGCCAAAACAATGTTTGAAGATTATGTTGCGCGGAGGACGGGGGCTACATGAAAATGAAAATTTATTTTTTGAAGTGTTTAAAACTATATGTACTGGTTGATATTAGAATTGGTTGACTTTACCTTTTGAAGTATTTATGTTGTAACTGCGTGTAAGATGAATTTAAACATTGCAGAAGGTTTCAAGTCTTAGTTTTGGATTATGTCTTCTGATTTATTATTTAAATATTTCTGTTGTACTTTTACAATGTTAGGGTTGTTAATTTTTAAGTACATATGGTTGTTTATAATGTTATTTCAGAAGATTTGTCATATTTTTTATTCCTCTATATTATGGATGCATTTTTTGTTTCTAATTCAGCTAGAATTGTTCCTATGTTCGTAAATATCTACATTCTTTCTGATCTTAGTGTCACAATCTAGTATCACATTTTAGATTGTAAATTAGCTTTTGTATACATAATCAGAGCAATACAGTATGTAGTTACATGGAAATTAATCAATATTATCTTCATTCTTGTTTATTTAATAGGACTTGTGGAAGCATATGTATTTAGTCCAGGTAGCATACAGCTGCCACTTTGTCCATTTGCAGATGAATGTTTTGTTGAGAATATATGTGACACTATCATCCAGTATCATTTCATTCTGGTTATAGTTTATTTGTTGTTTATAAATTCTCAAGTTGGTCTGGTAAAAGGCGTCAGGTAAATTTGAATGTATTGACCAAACACAGGACTTTGTCTTTTTGACTTGCAGATATCTATCTATTAGAAAAATGGACATAAAAAAAGCTTGGAAACTTCTTAGTCCAAACTCCAGCCTTATATTTACCTTAGTTTCTGATCTTAAAACACAATGAATGCATAATTTATTTTGTATGTCTACTTTTACATTTTGAAACTGCATAATTTGATGGGCTTTTAAATGACTTACATCTGCCTTACTCTTAGACTTTTGATTTACTGATTTATTCATGTTTTTCACTTTAGCAATGGCAAGACAAGGAAAAGAACATGTGGTTCCACCACCTCCTCCTGCTCGGAAGAGTTATAATTCTTGGAATTCGATAATGGACACCATACTTACTTCTACATTATATCAGCAAATAAATAAAGGAAATAAAAGCGATGGGAATTTTAAACAGCAAGCCTACCAAGCGGTGGCTGACAAGTTGAGAGTCGAACTGAACATAATTTTGTCAGCTGCTCATGTCAAGAACCGGATTAAAGTGTGGAAAAAGCACTATACAGTGATAACTGAAATTTGAAATCACACTAAATTTAGGTGGGATGAAGAACGGAAGATGTTGGTCATACCCATCGAAGAACTTGAAGATTGGAAGAACTACTGTAAGGTAATATATCTGTCCAATCATCAATATAGTTTTTAATTCTTCATGTTCTATTTGGTGTACATATGTTGTTATAAGCGAAGTAGTTAATTACGTATCCTAGGACTGTACTAAGATTGGCTTATAGGTACTTGAGAACTTTATGTGAGTTCTGACCTCAGTTTAGCCACCATTAATCTGATCCAGTTGAACAGTTCTTTTATCTACATAAGGCTCTAGTTCTTTTATAATTAAAACCTAAACAAAAAGTAACACCTTTAAAGATGAAATTTTATTACATAACAACTGTTATACTATAAATAACACAAACAAGTTGAGAGTCGAACTGAACATAATTTTGTCAGCTGCTCATGTCAAGAACCGGATCAAAGTGTGGAAAAAGCACTATTCAGTGATAACTGAAATCTGAAATCACACTAAATTTAGGTGGGATGAAGAACGGAAGATGTTGGTCATACCCGTCGAAGAACTTGAAGATTGGAAGAACTACTGTAAGGTAATATATTTGTCCAATCATCAGTATAGTTTTTAATTCTTCATGTTCTATTTGGTGTACATATGTTGTTATAAGTGAAGTAGCTAATTATGTATCCTAGGACTGTACTAAGATTGGCTTATAGGTACTTGAGAACTTTGTGTGAGTTCCGACCTCAGTTTAGCCACCATTAATCTAATCCAGTTGAACAGTTCTTTTATCTACATAAGGCTCTAGTTCTTTTATAGTTAAAACCTAAACAAAAAGTAACACCTTTTAAGATGAAATTTTATTACATAACAACTGCTATACTATAAATAACACAAACCAATTAAAGAGCAGAGTTTAAATCCAACAGAGAAAACTCATTGGACCAGTTATACTTCCTAATACACTCTGAGGAAATTTCAGCCACATGGATGCAAAATTAATGGAAAACAGTTGTACATATGCACATGACTGGATGAAACATACATAATTTATGGCAACATAAATTCTACAGTTTGAGGCAGTGTCTAAAGTAGAAGGAAAAATTGAAAAAAGCCACAACATCCAGCCCCATATTTAATCAAAAAAGATTGAGGAAAAATTAAGAGTTGAAGACACTGAATAATTTTTCTTAACTGCGGATGTAATGCTAAATCTGAAATTTTTTGGCTGCAATTTTCAGGTACTGTGCTGCAATACTTTGCTTCTGCTGGATTGTTTTTGTTTTTGCCACAATTTTAGAATTTTTCAAGTTCAATTTAGCGTTGCTGCCAAGCATGAATTTTATTTGATTTTGCTGCAATACTTAACTTAGCCTAATTTTCTGGTACATGTTTGACTATAATTTTGTTTAATCGTTAGAAGTTCGTAGTTCAGCAGGTCACGGGAAAAAGCTATTGTTTTGCTTCTTTCATATCTTATTTTTCATTGAGTTAGTCTACCTGGATTACATGTTCAAGATGGCATAGTAATTTCACTTTAGAGTTTCTTATCCCATCATTATGTGCTTTGCAATGACGACAGATACTTGACAGTCGGCAATAACGACATATACTTGTCAGTCGCAAATGCTGCTGTCTTTTTTCTGTTATTGCTGCTGCAAAAAAATAAGCTGGATTGGCAAAAACACTAAAATCTAAATTGTTTTTAGATGCAAACTGGTTCTTCAGATTGGTACATTTTGGCCAGTGGGTTAGTCAGGTTCAGTATTCAGATACCTTGTTATGTCATTCAGATTTTTCTAATATTGAATAAATCAAAAAATCTGGACTGCAGATTTGCTTTTTGCCTAATTTCTATATGCTGAATTTATGCAGAAATTCTTTAACTGTTATTAATTTGTATTTCTGCAGCAAAAAAGTTTCCAGTAATCGAAGAATATTTGGGTCTGTGGTAGATGTGGTTGTTGGGTTCTTCTTTTTGGGAGGCATGATCCTGAAATAAGAGTTATGTCAAAACATATATGAATGATGAAATCATTCGAGGGTATCGCATGGCATTCTTATTTACATATGAGGTCAAGTTTCAAATTAAACAGATATGGTGATACATATGAAGGCGTAAAATAACAGTTGAGAGCAATTGGAACGATAGTGCATAATATTTGAAATTTAAAGGTCACAATACATAGGATTAGGAAAAAGTCTGATTCTAGGAACAACATGCTTATTTAAAGGAAACAACTGGGAATTCTACGAAGTCTGATAGTACAACAACATGAAAAGGTAAATAATGGAAAGAACTAAGGCTCCACTCCATCAGAACGGGGCTTGGTAGTCTTCTCCTCTCGAAGCATCTTCACAATGCTCTGGAGCTCATCTGCCGCCATCTGGATAACATACTGGCTGGTGCGGTCTCGGTGCGATGGCATATCCTCAAGCTTAGTGTTGACGTACTGAACCAAAGTCTCAAGTCTCGCAGTCATCTGCTCCTTGGGCTTCCCTTCATAGTTTCGGCTGTCCGGGTACACGTTCTTCAGTCGGTCTATCAGTCGGTCGTACTTGCCCTGAAGCATGTCAAACTATCGCCTCAACTCAGCATGCACGGAGAAAGTAATAGTGTCGTCCGACCCAGAGGATGACGAGGAATGCGCCCTTTGCTGATAAACCAATAAGAGGAGTATTAATAATAAATTTACTTAACCTACTCTCTCGCATATTATCTATAACCTATACATATATCCTATAACCTATTTGGGCTGTCCAGGGACTCTAAACCGTAGCTCTGATACCAAAACCTGTCACACCCCCAACTTAACAAATAAAATAAAAATAACTATTACAATATTTAAAAGAAAGTAAACATAACTGAATCCAAGATCTTACAGTTTAGGGTTTGGAACAGCCCAACACTACCATCTTTTACAACTGATTTTAATATCGAGTCCTCACACAAAACTATCTCTTATTCTACCTGAGCTCGGACATACGAATCGGCATCACAGGTCTTACGTGCTGTCTACTTGAATCTAACCATAGCTGCTAGCTGTAATATCAGGGTAAAGCAAGGAGTGAGCCAAATGCTCAACAAGTGCTAGACAATACGATACAAAACATAAATCAAGATATATATTAAAGAATGACAATGTGAAGACATAACCAATAATAACAAGAGATAAAACTTTGGGTGATGGCATCATTTGCTTGTATCAAAACATTTTCAAAATCATATCTTAATCAAAATCATTTTATGACGCTACGGATTACAGCCGGTGATCAGCCGCGAAGTAATCCCGAACCTCGCTGGGTTCTAAAACATTAATGGGATCCCTAGGAAACTTTTAAGCCTACAATATAAGTGTGGAAAGGACTCGCGTCTCAGTCCAGATCCACTATTCAAAGAAAACATTTATCCCCCTTTGGGACTGAAAATCCACATTTTAATCATTTCATAAACTGATGCCGATTTATAACAAAATCTCTTAAGTAGTAAACATTTTTATCAAGGGATTATAGATCAACTTGAAACACTGGAAATATGTCACAAAATCTCAAGGCCATGATCCACTAGACTTTACTATATTAAGGTAATTGAGAGGTTTCCATAAACAAGAACTTTGACAAGGAAATTTAGCAAGGCTATTGGATAATATCAAAGAGTAATGCCAAACTAGGCTTAAAGAAATGGTTTTCGACGAGGTACAAGTGCTAGAACATCAAGAAGATAAGCTTCATGAATACTAAGGGTGTTAGGGTATGAAGAAATGATCTTTAGCTCAAGGTATATCAGGATTGTCAAACTTTAGGGTAAGAAAGAGGGGTATTAATCAATTATGGACAACTTTGATGAATATATGGCTTTTAGGTATCAAGGTAAAGTTTCTATAGGGGTTCAAGCATCAGGGTGAGATATCAATACTTTAGGAATCATTAGCATGTTAATCAAGAGGATCAATCAATTATTATAACAACTTTTTATTTTATCAGGGCATTCCAATTACTTTGATGTACTAGCGTGATACGACTTTTGATCTACTTGCAATATGTACTTGAGGGTTCAAGGCATTTCTATATAATTCAAAGATAGACGTAAGAATCGCTTGTTTCACATATATCAAAATGACTCAGGATAATCGCATCAATATATATATGAACTAATTGTTACACATTTGCAGTGAATACGAAGATAGGTTGAATCACTTGCCTTGAGAAAGGCCGGTCTGGTCTGGCTGGTAGGAGCAACTGGAAGTTTCACTCGACCTTTATGGCAAGTTTACCCTCGTCTCGAGATCCTACATAAATAATAATAATCCTCATTATAATATATTCTCACCAACTTAACCTATTTACAACACAAATGGCACTTAGGCCTATATGCACGCAATTTATATTCACCTTATAAATATAATTGTACACATAGCCACATATACTCACATATCATATTTTAATACCAAATAATATCACACACACCATAATTCAACACTAGGCTTGGATGATCTCGACTCACAACTTAAGTCACTTGGTCGCTAAACTAGACAAAGTCTCTAAATTTTGGCTTTCTTGCTCAATATGCCTTTACTTAACTATCCAAAACCTATTGACCCTCACTTGGGCCTTTAATTCTAATGGCTTTATACTATCTTGCAACCATAGTGGTCAACCTAGATCTCACTCCTAAGTGTTCTAAAACTATGTACTAAGTGAAAGTGCTTACTGGAGTAAATTTCAGAATGACATCTATGGTTTCTTGAGTGCATTAGACACTCTTAAACTACAAGTTTACCTCCAAAACTTCTACACTAGACTCTTCTGACCATAAGGCATCTCCCAAACTTGATGTGGCTCAAGGGCCTATCTTGGGCCTCCTTGGGCCTAAGCTTAAAGTCCATGGTTCCCCTGTTTTTCTGGGCAGAAAACGCCCTGACTTGAACTAACTTGTGACACATGGTTCTAACTCATATCTTATAAACTATGGCTGGAAAAACTCCTCTGACACTCCCTCTAACTACGGCCCAACAGGGCCTAATGAGGGCCTACCCATGACATGGTCAAAACTTCCTATTTCTAAGTTGCAACAAAACTGTCCCCTGCTGGACAGATTTTGTGATTTCACTTGTGCACCTAACCAAACGACTTATAAACCTCCAACAAACACCTAAAACCTTTTATATACTCCTAGTGCTAGCTTCTGGTGGTTTGGGTCTCAAAGTGCACAACAAATGCTCATTCAAAACTTCCCCATAAACTAGTGCATCAAATCTGGAAAAATGCAAACACCAACTAATCCCTTTCCACCTTAACTCCTACTTAATGACCAAGCACCCAACTCTTTCCAAAGCAAACCTAGTGTCTTAATGTCCTAAAATAGTGCCTCAACAGAAGGGGAGATCATCCATGCCCAAGAATTAACAACATGCAACTAAAAAATATAATATGCAACTCATGGAAAACACATAACAAGATTTTGGCTAGGCATAAAGTTTAAATGCTTACAAATTCGGCTTGTACCTATTACTCATCCTTAATAATCAAGAAATATAACTTCTTTTAACTATTAATAAGAAATTTATCATGGAACAATCTATTTTAAGCACACATATTTCGAATTTATAGATTTTTAGACATAACAACATGATTTCAAAAAGAGTAGCATGCAAAACATGGTTGATCATCATTTTAATGTCTTAAAACTAGCATGCAAGGCTAAACATAAATATATAATGAAATTTCAGTAGCATGCAAAGGATTTTAAAGCATGATATCTCCATAAAACACTTAGTTAGCACATATATATAATATATCTCATAGAGAGCTCTTGAATTCACAAGAATCAAGAATTTCTCTTTGGAGATTACATAAGAACTACACATGCATCCATGGAACTTCAACTTTCAAGTCACAAAACTCTTGGAAAGTATATAAGATGAATATAGGTAGAAGATTTACACTTGGAAAGATGAAGAATGAAATGAAAAATGGAAGGGGGTAGGGGAATGGGGCTTCGGCCGAGAGTAATGGTGGGAGGGGGAGGAGAGAAAAATATGGTGTGTTGGAGTGTGGAGTGAGTGGAATGACTTCTCCCACTTTGATTTTATTTTTATGCTTTTTGGTTAACAAAATAATGAGTGGAAGTGAGAACTTACAAAAATATCCTTTAGCTAAAGTTAGGCCATTTTGCATGCAAGGCTAATGTAGTAATTTGGTAATTAACAAAGGAGTTAGTGGGATTGGAAAAGTCTTATTTGCCCTTTGAGAGAATAGAAGGGTGATTTGCATGCAAGGTCTCTTATGTAATTTGATAATTATAACAAATAAAATTTGTAAAGATTCATTTTTATAAAATAAAATACACGTTCAAAAATTATAAAATTTATACCATAAAATAACTTGGATTTTTAGAAATTTTATAAAATCACTTTTGAAATTTGTTAACAAAATAACTTTTAGAAGAAAATGTCTCCAAGGTTTAGAATATTCCTTATAAATCAAAAATAAGGGAAATAAATAAACTCTTGCTTTGAAAAATCATATACTACATAAAGCAAATTTAAAATACAGAAATTTTTCATTCACACAAGGTACAACCATTAAGTATATTCACTTACGACTTTAATATCACACAAAATCCACAAATAATATTACATAAAATGCCGGTCGTAACATCCTCTCCCCCTTAAGGGATTCTGTCCCCAGAATCTAAGAGAACAAAAGAGGATACCGGGAACGCATATCAGACTCTAACTCCCAAGTTGATTCTTCGACCTTGGGGTTCCTCCAAAGTACATTCACTAACTTTACCGACTTATTCCTAAGACTCTTTACTTGCCAGTCAAGTAATTTGACAGGTTGCTCCACAAATGATAGGTCTGCCTGAATTTCTACAGGTTCATATTCTATCACATGGCTGGCGTCAGGATTGTACTTCTTAAGCAATGACACATGGAACACATTATGCACATGCTGATACTGAGGTGGTAAGGCTAACTCGTAGGCTACCTTCCCCACTTGACTCAAAATTTCAAAAGGACCTATATATCTAGGTGCTAATTTCCCTTTCTTTCCAAATCTAGACAACCCTTTTCTGGGTGACACCTTCAACAAAACGGCTTCGCCTACTTGGAATATAACATCCTTACACGTGATAAGTGGCATTTTATACCACTTAGAGCGTCTTAAAATAGCTTAAATTGGTGCCTTGAAATCAAGTATTTTGTGTATTTGATGCGTTTTTATAGTATTTATGCATTTCAGGGTATTAGTTGCATTTCGGAGGAGAAATCATCAAGAATAAGCCTTGACAGGTGTTCACCATTGCGAGAGGAAGGAAATGGGCAGATTATAGCGAAGAAACGGAGCAAACTCAGGATTTTTCCAGTAGGGTCCTGAGCGCCCGCTCAGCTATGCTGAGCGGCCGCGCAGGGTCGGGAAAAAAGATAATTTATTTTAGGACTTCTACTTCTGTTTGGCTTCCACTTCTATGTAATCTGAGTTTTATGGGACTATTATATAAGTAGATTTGCAGACGTTTTCATGAGGTTGGATCGTTGTATTAAGCAAGGAGCGTAGGAGATAAGGAAGAAGACCGTTTTAGCACACAGCAACGAAGAGGAAGCATATTTTCTTGTGATTCTTATTTCGTTGTAACGTTGGATGCTAGTTTTCTTACTTTGAACTTAATTACTCTTGTGACATACTCTGATTTAATATAATTAGTTTAGTTATTATTTTCTTGTGTTTGTTTATCATGATTTCATATGAACCCATGATGACGATAAGTGCTATTATGGGCTAATCGTGATCATGGGGTCGTAACGGATTTACTATAGAATTCTTTAGTTAATTGTTTAATACCTTAGTGTGTGATGATTGTATGATATCTAGTATTGGTTGTGCGTATTCGTCTTATGTGCGTCGCGAACATATAAGATAGGGTGTTAATCTCTTGTGAAGCGATGGTGGATCTTGAGATTTGGAACTTGCCATGCTAGCATAGGTTCATGTATGATGTGCATCATTAGTGGGTAACTCTAACAGTTTTATTTGCCCTGCGTAATCAAAAGGAATAACTTGTGCTTAAATCGTTATGTTGTCAATTTCTGTAGACATATAGGAACTCAACATAATTGATGCCTATTCAACTTCTATCTTAATTATGGATGCTTGGTAGAATGGTATGAGTACAATGAAAGTTGGCTTTTATCAGTTTCGTGTTATTCGATTAATATCATCATTGTCACATGCTAAGGTAATAACAATAACTATTGAAGGAAGTAATAATGAAATTGTGATCTCATGAGTGTTTTAATATTGTTAATTGAAGTGTTATTTAAGTGATAAACTAAGTAATTAATTGTAGTTAATATTTAGTCAACAATTCTAAGTGTTAGTGTCTTAACATTGAGAAGTAATCATACGTTGGTGCGTGAGTTTAATTAAACAATAATTAGTCTGAGTCTTTGTGGGAACGAACTAGAAAGTATTCTATATTACTTGCGAACGCGTATACTTGCGTGTATTTATAGCGCCTGTTTCCGCCCTAACAAGTTTTTGGCGCCGCTGCCGGGGACTCGGCGTATTTGTTTTGTTTATGTACTTACCATCATTGGTCATTAGGACTCAGTGATTAGGACGTAGTTGCTACTTATTGTTTCTGGTTGTGTTTCAGGTACTTTAGCGAGCGTTTATGCAAACTCGTTCTCGTACTCGCAAGAGGACTTTAGATACAGCTGAGGAGACAACCGAAGTTCTTGATATTCCAGAGAAGATAGATTTTGAAGATTCGGATTCAGGAACTGAGCAGAAAGAACCAGTAATCATGGGTGATCGTATTGTTCAGGCTGATCCAGCTCTTATGGACTTTTCTCGGCCTAAAATTGATGATATTCAGTCAAGCATTCTTCATCCGGCTATTCAAGCTAACACCTTTGAAATCAAGTCGGGCACTATTCAGATGGTGCAGAATTTTGTTTCTTTTGGAGGAGCTGCGACTGAAGACCCCAACATGCACATAAGGAATTTTGTCGAGATCTGCAGCACTTTCAAGTATAATGGCATGACTGATGAGGCTATCAAGCTGAGACTTTTCCCATTCTCACTGAGGGACAAAGCTAAGGACTGGTTACATTCTGAACCAGCTGGGTCCATCACTACTTGGAAAGATCTTGCGCAAAAGTTTCTGGTAAAGTTTTATCCGATGGCAAAGACTACTGCTATAAGGAGTGCTCTTACTTAGTTTGCGCAGCAACCTACAGAATCTATGTGCGAAGCTTGGGAACGCTACAAGGAAATGTTGAGAAAGTGTCCATATCATGGAATGCCCGATTGGATGGTGATCACTGGTTTCTATAATGGTTTGGGGGCCCAATCTCGGCCCATGCTCGATGCAGCAGCTGGAGGCGCCTTATGGGCCAAAAGCTATACTGAGGCTTATAATCTGATCGAAACTATGGCTGCAAATAAGCATCAAAACCCAACTCAGAGGATGATGCCTGGGAAGGTAGCAGGTATTCTGGAAGTCGATGCAGCCACCGCTATTGCAGCGCAGCTCCAGGCGCTGTCGATGAAGGTTGATTTTCTAGCTACATATGGAGTTAATCAAATAGCTATGGTCTGCGAGCTTTGTGCAGGTTCTCATGCTACGGATCAGTGTTCTCTTGTCAACGAATCTGTTCAGTATGTGAATAATTATCAGCGACAACAGCAGCCTGTGCCAGCTACTTATCATCCTAACAACAGAAATCATCCAAATTTCAGCTGGGGTAATAATCAGAATGCTATTCAGCCACCATATCAGCAAGGTGTGAGTAAACAATTTAATCCACCTGGATTCCACCAACCACATCAGTATGCTCAAAGGCAATCATATCCTCAACAGGGAAGTGCAGCGTCACCTACTAGTGCTGATTTTGAGGAACTTAAGCTGTTATGCAAGAGTCAGGCGGTTTCTATCAAGACCTTGGAAAATCAAATCGGTCAAATAGCCAATGCGGTGCTCAATCGTCAACCTGGCACACTTCCTAGTGACACGGAAGTACCAAGCAGGAAGGAAGCTAAAGAGCAAGTCAAGGCTATTACCTTAAGGTCTGGGAAAGTTGCTGATGCTGAAAAGGCAAAAGAAGGAGAAGCTGAAGTTAGAGATGAAGAAGCTAAGCAAAAGGAGAAAGCGGCGGAACCAAGGAAGACTACTGTTGAACACACTCTGCCTGAGGGTAATACAGGGGAGAAACAGCTCTATCCTCCACCACCTTTCCCTAAGAGATTACAGCAGCAAAAGCTGGATAAACAGTTCGGTAAGTTTCTGGAAGTGTTCAAGAAACTTCCATCAATATACCTTTCGCTGAGGCTCTGGAGCAAATACCTAGTTATGCGAAGTTTATGAAGTGTATTCTTTCAAGGAAGATGAAACTGGATGACCTTGAGACCGTTGCTCTAACGGAAGAATGCAGCGCTGTTCTGCAACAAAAGTTACCTCCAAAGCTTAAAAATCCAGGTAGCTTCACCATTCCTTGCACCATTGGCAAGTTGTCATTTGACAACTACCTTTGTGATTTGGGAGCAAGCATCAATCTGATGCCGTTGTCGATCTTCAAAAAGTTGGATTTGCCTGATCCAAAACCCACCTACATGTCTCTACAATTGGCTGATTGTTCTATTACTTACCCAAGGGGCATAGTGGAGGATGTGCTAGTCAAGGTGGATAAGCTCTTCTTTCCTGCAGATTTTATTATTCTGGATTTCGAGGAAGATAAGAAGATTCCCATAATCTTGGAAAGACCATTCTTGGCTACTGGCCGTACCTTGATAGATGTGCAGAAAGGTGAACTTACTATGCGGGTACAAGATCAGGATGTGACCTTCAACGTGTTCAAGGCAATGAAATTCCCTACAGAAGACGAGGAGTGCTTAAAAGTGGATGTGATTGATTCTGCGGTTACTTCAGAACTCGATCATATGCTAATGTCTGATGCATTGGAAAAGGCCTTAGTGGGGGATTTTGACAGTGATGATGAAGATGGCAATGAGTAATTACAATATCTGAATGCTTCTCCCTGGAAGCGAAAGCTGGACATGCCGTTTGAATCTCTTGGTACTTCTGACCTCAAGAATGCTGAAGGAAAGCTCAAACCATCAAGAGAGGAAGCACCTACCTTGGAGCTCAATCCATTACCTGAACACTTGAGGTATGCTTTTTTAGGTGATGCATCTACTTTACCTGTTATTATTGTATCTGACCTTTCAGGTAGTGAGGAAGACAAGCTCTTAAGGATTTTGTGAGAATTCAAATCAGCTATTGGATGGACCATAGAAGACATCAAAGGGATCAGTCCTTCATATTGTATGCATAAGATTCTGCTAGAGGAAGGTAGTGAGCCGACTGTTGAGCAGCAGCGCAGACTTAATCCTATCATGAAGGAGGTGGTGAAGAAAGAAATTCTGAAATGGCTAGATGCAGGCATTATTTATCCTATTTCTGACAGTTCTTGGGTGAGCCCCGTACAATGTGTGCCTAAGAAAGGAGGTATTACTGTGGTAGCAAATGAGAAGAACGAGCTCATCCCCACTCGAACAGTAACAGGATGGAGAGTATGCATGGATTATCGAAAGTTGAACAAAGCCACGAGGAAGGATCACTTCCCTCTCCCATTCATTGATTAGATGCTTGACAGGTTGGCTGGTCATGAGTATTATTGTCTTCTGGATGGCTATTCAGGGTATAATCAGATTTGTATTGCACCAGAGGATCAGGAAAAGACCACCTTCACGTGTCCATTTGGCACGTTCGCTTTTCGCAGAGTTTCGTTTGGGTTATGTGGCGCACCGACCACTTTTCAGAGATGTATGATGGCTATATTCTCCGACATGATTGGAAATAATGTCGAGGTGTTCATGGATGACTTCTCCGTCTTTGGACATTCGTATGATGAATGTTTGAATAATCTTCGTGCCGTACTCAAAAGGTGCGTGGAAACTAATTTGGTGCTCAATTGGGAGAAATGTCATTTTATGGTGCGTGAAGGCATTATTCTTGGGCATAAGGTCTCTAGCAAGGGTCTGGAGGTGGACAAGGCCAAGGTGGGAGTCATTGAAAATCTTCCACCACATATTTCTGTGAAAGAAATCCGTAGTTTTCTTGGTCATGCGGGTTTTTATCGGCGGTTCATCAAGGACTTTTCGAAGATATCTAAGCTGTTGTGCAATTTGCTTGAGAAAGATGTGCCTTTCAAATTTGATGATGATTGTTTGTCGGCATTTGAGACTCTCAAGAAGAGTTTGATCACTGCACCAGTTATTACAGCACCAGATTGGACAGAGCCGTTTGAGATGATGTGTGATGCAAGTGATTATGCGGTAGGTGCAGTTCTTGGGCAGCGCAAGAAGAATCTCTTTCATGTGGTCTACTATGCGAGTAAGACCTTAAATGGGGCCCAAATGAACTACACCACTACTGAGAAGGAGCTCTTGGCTATAGTCTTTGGTTTCGAGAAATTTCGATCTTATCTGCTTGGGACAAAAGTGACAGTATTCACTGATCATGCGGCCATTCGCTATTTGGTCTCCAAGAAGGATTCGAAGCCGAGACTCATTCGTTGGGTGCTCTTACTTCAAGAATTTGAGTTAGAGATCAAGGATCGAAAAGGTACTGAGAATCAAGTAGCTGACCATCTCTCTAGGTTGGAGAATCCCGAGTCTACTTCACAAGATAAGACATTTATCAACGAATATTTTCCGGATGAGCAGTTGTTCGCAGTTCAGGAGGAAGAGCCATGGTTTGCAGATATTGTAAACTATCTTGTCAGCAATATAATGCCTCCTAATTTGACCTCAGCTCAAAAGAAGAAGTTTCTGTATGAGGTGAAGTGGTATATGTGGGATGAACCATATTTGTTTAGACAGGGAGCTGACCAGATCATCAGGAGATGTATTCCGTTCTGTGAGACGGAGGGGATATTACGAGACTGCCACTCCACAGTTTATGGTGGGCACTATGGTGGTGAGAAGACGGCAGCTCGTATTCTGCAAGCAGGTTTTTTCTGGCCTACTTTGTTTAAGGATGCTCATCAGTTTATTTTAAGGTGTGATTGTTGCCAAAGAGTGGGAAATTTGACGAGAAAGGATGAGATGCCGTTAAATGTGATGCTTGAAGTCGAGGTCTTTGATGTTTGGGGAATCGATTTCATGGGGCCTTTTGTCTCGTCCTGCAATAATCAGTACATCTTGCTGGCAATCGATTATGTCTCAAAATGGGTAGAAGTCAAAGCTCTACCAACAAATGATGCAAAGGCAGTGCTGAATTTTCTTCATAAGCAGATTTTCACAAGGTTTGGAACACCTCGGGTAATCATAAGTGATGAAGGGTTGTATTTCTGCAACCGTAAGTTCACTTCTATGATGCAGCGTTATAATGTGAATCATCGAGTTGCTACTGCCTATCATCCACAAACAAATGGTCAAGCGGAAGTGTCTAACAGAGAGATCAAGCGCATTCTAGAGAAGGTTGTTTATCCGTCAAGGAAGGATTGGTCTTTAAAGCTCGATGAAGCTGTTTGGGCTTACAGAACAGCATACAAAACTCCACTTGGTATGTCCCCATTTTAGCTGGTGTATGGTAAGGGATGTCATTTACCTGCGGGGCTTGAGCATAAGGTATACTGGGCGTTGAAAAAGTTGAACCTGGATTTAGATGCAGCTGGTAAGAAGAGAATGCTTCAGCTTAATGAACTTGATGAATTCGACTTCAAGCGTACGAGAATAACAAATGTACAAGGAAAAGGTGAAGAGGTGGCACGATAGGAAGCTACATCCTAAGTTATTCGTGCCGGGGCAACAAGTTCTCTTATTCAACTCTCGTCTCCGACTTTTTCCTGGGAAGTTGAAATCAAGGTGGTCTGGACCTTTTATTGTCAAAACTGTGTTTCCACATGGAGCAGTGGAAATTTTTGAGAATGATCCGGACCAAGCATTCAAGGTTAATGGTCAGCGTTTGAAGCACTACTATGGGGACATGGCAAACCGAGACGTGGTTAGTGCCATTTTATTGACTACTTGAGAAAGGTACGCAACGTCAAGCTAATGACGAAAAAGAAGCGCTGCGTGGGAGGCAACCCATGATTTGTTGTTACAGAAACCCTTAGAAGTTAATAACCTATCCAAAAACACAAAAAAATCAGAAAAACAGGACTGAATTTTTTTTTCCAGTGACCCCCTGAGCGCCCGCTCAGCAAGCTGAGCGACCGCTCAGGGGTCGACTGCCAGAAATTTTTTTTAAGTTCAGAAAAAAATCAGAAAAATAAAAAAAAACCAATTTTAGCCCATAACCCACGATTTTTTCCTACTACCCCATCATTTTATCCCTCAACCCCACTCCTAATCTAGTTTTAACCTAATTCACATCCTATATATACATACACCTATCCTACATATCCCCATAAACTTTCTACACTCAAACTCTCTCCCAAACACAAATACTCAGTTCTTAAACACTTTTATTCAAGATTCAATGGCACCCAAGAGAGCACGAACTATTGATAGCAGCAGCACAGTCCCTACTGTTGATTCATCGAGGGGTACTGCTGCGAGGCCTCGGTTGAATGACAGAGCTGCGGAGGAGGAGTACACTAGGCTTTTGGGGAAGCCGATTCTGAAGGAGAGAGGGTTTTTGCCATCGGGGAGGGATGGTGAGTTGCTACCTATGATTGCAGAGAAGGGGTGGATAGCTTTTTGTGAGTCGCCCGAAGCAGTGCCGATGAGCGTGGTTCGTGAGTTCTATGCGAATGCGAAGGCCGAGAAGAATGGGTTTTCTGTGGTCCGAGGGCTGACGGTTGATTATCACCCAGCGGCGATTCGCCGTGTGATTGGGCAGCGAGAGAGGAAGCCCGAGGAGGAGAACTGGAATGAGAAGACTGCTGAGGATTTTGACTTGAATTTGATTTGTGCTACTCTCTGTAGGCCGGGCATAGTTTGGACCTTCAAGACTGGCACTAATGAGTATCGTCACTTTTCGGCGATCGCTATGAACAGGTATGCCGGTGCATGGAATGTATTTATTTGTGCTAATATTTTGCCTTCTTCGCATGCACACGAGGTAACAGTTGAGAGAGCACAGTTGTTGTGGGGAAATCTTAATGAGAAGTACTATGTGGACCTTGGTGAGTTTATCTACCAAGGAATTCTTAAGTTTTTGAGGGGAGCTAAGCACATGAACATCCCTTATGCATCCACGGTCACGAAGCTTTGCCGAGCAGTGGGAGTGAACTGGCCGGCTCATGAGCAGTTGCAGTTGCCGGCCGCTCTAATTGATTCTGGGACTCTGAATGGGATGCAAGAGTGGACCGGTGGTGAGCCCGAGGAGCATGGGCTGGGTTATCGTCTTCTAGGAGGGCGTCCAGCACGAGGTGCTACTATGGCTAGGCCTAGGCATGATGAGGCTGGTTCTTCGAGAGCTCAGGAGGGTGCTGGGATGGCTGATACCCAGTATAGGAGGCTTTCACGGCGGATGGATGCCATGTACGAGACACAGAGCATGTTTGCTCAGGAGCTCACCCTTGCGTTAGAGACTGCTTTTTGGGGCCTTGGAGCTGATATCCAGTGGCCAGTTTTTGGTGAGGACTCTGCATACCCGCCGCCTGATAATCCACCCACTGAGGGTGATGATGATGATGACTCCGAGTAGGTATACCCTGTGTTCCTTTCTACTACCTTCACTGGGGACAGTGAAGATTTTAAGTTTGGGGTGGTAGTTAAGAAATATTTTGTGTGTGTCATATAGCTGCATATTCATGTTAGTTAGTTCATATAGTTGCATAATTTTTGCCATACAGTTTTTTTATATATATATAGCTTTATTTGTTTGTCATATCATATAGTTCATGCATATACCATGATCCATTTTGCGATGATTTATCGACTGATTTGTGATATTGAGGCGAGTGTAGTGATAGCATTAAAGTGATATTGAGTCGTGTAAGTTGATATGCATGCTAGAAGCACTTGTATTTTCACTAAGTCTTAGAGAATGCTTAAGGGCTAGATTGTTGTTATGATCTGATTGTTTTCGAGTTTAATCTATTTATTATGCTTAGAATTTGATAATAGGTTCTTAGTGATAAAGGCATGAAAAAGAAAAAATGGAGTAAAAAAATGGAATTTATTTCTAGCTGTGGCTAGGCGTCAATTGGCTAGTAGCCGGCTCGCATGTTATGCGAGTAGTCTAGGGTTGAGCAAGACGGAGCGAAACGCACTTGCTAAGAAATTTTGAAAAAAAAAAGAAGTATGTGTTAATGCATAATTGATCACGAGTGGGCTCTTTGGTATTCGAGTTATTAAGTTCTTAGGGGACTTTGTGCCTAGTGACCTAAGGCTTTTAGAGTCTGGGATCCGCTAACCTAACGCTCGCTACATGGATGCCATTGTATAAGTCTTTTGTGGACCTCACTCATTGCACGGTCAAATAAGCATTGTTGTGAATAAAAGCATGATTCCGTAATAAGCTCCAGAATTCTTGTAGTGTTATATGTTACTTTGTGCCTAGAATTTTTATTCTTTGTATAATCATGTGATTGCCTTGATGATGGTTGAGTCATAATAATTGATCTAGTTCCGAAGCATATCTGTTAAGCATTTGCACACACCGCATTTCTGGCTATATGTTCGTTTGCATGAGTTTATTGATCTTTAGTCGCCTAACTGCATTTGTTGAGATGTTGTGAATTGGTTGGTTCGTTCGTAGTAAGGGGGATCGCTGCATTTTATATAGATTGTATTCATGCATGTTTTTATTTGTTTTTGAGTCTGTGACGCTTGAGGACAAGCATCGATTTAAGTTTGGGGGTGTGATAAGTGGCATTTTATACCACTTAGAGCGTTTTAAAATAGTTTAAATTGGTGCCTTGAAATCAAGTATTTTGTGTATTTGATGCGTTTTTCTAGTGTTTATGCATTTCAGGGTATTAGTTGCATTTCGGAGGAGTAATCATCAAGAATAAGCCTTGGCAGGTGTTCACCATTGCGAGAGGAAGGAAATGGGCAGATTACAGCGAAGAAACGGAGCAAACTCAGGATTTTTCCAGTAGGGTCCTGAGCGCCCGCTCAGCTATGCTGAGCGGCCGCGCAGAAAGTTGAGCGCCCGCTCAGCTTTGCTGAACGGCCGCGCAGGGTCGGAAAAAAAGATAATTTATTTTAGGACTTCTACTTCTGTTTGGCTTCCACTTCTACGTAATCTGAGTTTTATGGGACTATTATATAAGTAGATTTGGAGACGTTTTCGTGAGGTTGGATCGTTGTATTAAGCAAGGAGCGTAGAAGATAAGGAAGAAGACCGTTTAGCACACAACAACGAAGAGGAAGCATATTTTCTTGTGATTCTTATTTCGTTGTAACGTTGGATGCTAGTTTTCTTACTTTGAACTTAATTACTCTTGTGACATACTCTGATTTAATATAATTAGTTTAGTTATTATTTTCTTGTGTTTGTTTATCATGATTTCATATGAACCCATGATGACGATAAATGCTATTATGGGCTAATCGTGATCATGGGGTCGTAACGGATTTACTATGATATTCTTTAGTTAATTTTTTAATACCTTAGTGTGTGATGATTGTATGATATCTAGTATTGGTTGTGCGTATTCGTCTTATGTGCGTCGCGAACATATAAGATAGGGTGTTAATCTCTTGTGAAGCGACGGTGGATCTTGAGATTTGGAACTTGCCATGCTAGCATAGGTTCATGTATGATGTGCATGATTAGTGGGTAACTCTAACAGTTTTATTTGCCCTGTGTAATCAAAAGGAATAACTTGTGCTTAAATCGTTATGTTGTCAATTTCTGTAGACATATAGGAACTCAACATAATTGATGCCTATTCAACTTCTATCTTAATTGTGGATGCTTGGTAGAATGGTATGAGTACAATGAAAGTTGGCTTTTATCAGTTTCGTGTTATTCGATTAATATCATCACTGTCACATGCTAAGGTAATAACAATAACTATTGAAGGAAGTAATAATGAAGTTGTGATCTCATGAGTGTTTTAATATTGTTAATTGAAGTGTTATTTAAGTGATAAACTAAGTAATTAATTGTAGTTAATATTTAGTCAACAATTCTAAGTGTTAGTGTCTTAACATTGAGAAGTAATCATACGTTGGTGCGTGAGTTTAATTAAACAATAATTAGTCTGAGTCTCTGTGGGAACGAACTAGAAAGTATTCTATATTACTTGCGAACGCGTATACTTGCGTGTATTTTTAGCATGTGTTTCCGCCATAGCAACGCGCTTGATCCGCATACTTTCTCTGTCTATCTTGAGCAGCAAGCAACCTTTTCTGAATTAACTTGACTGTCTCATGCAACTGTTGTACCAATTCCGAGCCTAGAATCCTTCCTTCTCCTACCTCATCCCAACTTGTCGGTGATCTACATTTTCGTCCGTACAAAGCTTCGTATGGTGGCATGCCAATACTGGAGTGATAGCTATTGTTGTAAGAGAATTCAATCAATGGCAAGTGGTCGTCCCAACTTCTTACAAAATCGATTGCACAACTGCGCAACATGTCTTCGATTGTTTGAATTGTCCTTTCGCTCTGACCATCGGTGTGCGGGTGGTACGCCGTACTCATGTTCAACTTCGTGCCAAGACTTTCTTGAAATTACTTCCAGAATTTCGAGTTAAATCGGGGATCTCTTTCTGAAACTATCGATACGGGTACTCCATGCATTAGTACGATTTCGCGCACGTACAGATGAACCAATTTGTCCAATGACGACTTCTCATTAATTGGAAGGAAATGCGCGGACTTCGTAAGGCGATCAACTATAACCCATATAGCGTCATGTCCGGATTTCGTTCGCGGTAGTCCCACTATAAAGTCCATATCAATATTTTCCCATTTCCATTCTGGAATCTTTAGGGGCTGAATTAATCCGCTTGGTCGTTGATGTTCTGCCTTCACTTTCTGACAAGTATAACACTTTGCAACCCATTCTGCCATGTCTCGCTTCATATTTGGCCACCAAAAATTCTGCTTTAAGTCCCGATACATCTTGGTGCTTCCCGGGTGGATTGAAAATCTTGAATTGTGGGCTTCTTGTAGGATCTCATTCTTCAATTCAGGTACATGAGGAATCCAAATTCTTGAGGAAAACCTTAGTATACCTTGCTAATCCTTTTGAGTACTAATCTCCTCTCCAATTAGCTGATTCTTCCCTTTCTCCATTACCTCTTCCTGACATTTCCTTATCCTTTCCACTAGTGTTGGATGAAAAGTCATTGCACGATAAACTTCTTCAACTATTCCACAATCACAAAATTCTAATCCAAATTTCTTAATCTCTTCAGACAGTTCCTTTGGTGTTGCCATCATATTCAATCTTTCCTTCCTACTCAAAGCATCGGCTACAACGTTCGCCTTTCCAGGATGATAGTTTATCGAGCAATCATAGTCTTTAATCAATTCCAACCATCTTCTTTGCCTCATATTGAGCTCCTTTTGAGTAAAAATGTACTTTAAACTCTTGTGATCCGTGTAGATTTCACACTTTTCTCCGTAGAGGTAATGTCTCTAAATCTTAAGTGCGAACACTATGGCGGCTAGCTCCAAGTCATGCGTCGGGTACTTCAACTCATGCGGTTTCAACTGTCTTGACGCATACGCGATCACCTTACTGTGTTGCATTAACACACAGCCCAATCCTTTATGTGAAGCGTCACTGAATATCACAAAGTTTCCTTGGTCATCTGGTAGTACTAACACCGGAGCTGTTACCAATCTCTGTTTCAACTCTTGAAAGCTATCCTCACATTCTGCACTCCATTCGAACTTCTGATTCTTCCTGGTTAACTTGGTCAATGGCGTGGCGATTTTTGAAAAATCCTTGACAAACCTTCTATAGTACCCTGCCAATCCTAGAAAACTTCGCACTTCCGTAGGTGTCTTTGGCCTCTCTCAACTCATAATCGCTTCAATCTTTGTCGGATCTACTTTAACTCCTTCATCTCCAATGACGTGTCCCAAGAATTGAACTTCATTTAACCAAAACTCACATTTGGAAAACTTGGCATACAACTTCTCTTGCCAAAGTATCTCCAATGCTATCCAGAGGTGCTGCTTATGTTCCTCTTCTGACTTAGAATAAATAAGGATGTCATTAATGAATACTACTACGAACTTGTCCAAATACTTTTTAAATACCCGATTCATCAGATCCATAAATGCGGCCGGGGCATCTGTCAATCCAAACGGCATTACTAAGAATTCATAATGTCCGTATCTGGTCCTGAATGTTGTCTTAGGAATATCTTCTTCCTTGATCTTTAATTGATGGTATCCTGTTCTCAAGTCAATCTTTGAAAAGTACGTTGCTCCCTTCAGCTGATCAAATAGGTCATCTTCTTGGTAGTGGGTAGCGGTTCTTGCTCGTTACCTTATTCAACTCCCGATAATCTATACATAGCTGCATACTTCCATCTTTCTTCTTTACAAACAGAACAGGTGCTCCCCATGGCGACGTACTTGGCCGTATCACTCCCTTATCCAACAATTCTTGTAGCTGGCTCGCCAACTCTTTCATTTCTGCTGGTGCCATCCTATATGGGGCCTTTGAAACTGGTTCCGTGCCCGGAGCAAGGTTGATCTCGAACTCAATTTGTCGATCTGGTGGTAAGCCTGGTAGTTCGTCTGGAAACACATCTGGGAACTCGTTAACTACGGGGATATCTTCTATGTTGGGGCTGCCCTTTTCTGAATCCACTACATAAGCTAGGAACGACTCACAACCTTTTCTAAGTAGCTTCTTAGCCTGAACGATTGTAAGAAATAGTTGCTCTTGCCTCTGTCCCTTAAATACTACCTTCTCTCCACTCTTCGTCTTTAAATACATTTTCTTGGTCTTACAATTAATCTGGGTGTTATTCTTCCCTAACCAATCCATACCTAAAATTATATCAAACTCTCCCAACTTGAAGAGTATTAAGTCGGCTGTTATACCCCGAAATATCAATCTCACACTTTGGACATAATTGATTCACAGGAATCTTCTCTTGGTTCACAATTACCACATTTACTACCTCGCTCATAATCATTTTATCAAATTGAAGTTTATCAACAAAATTTTATGATATAAAAGATCTTGTCGCTCCCGAATCAATCAATACTTTAGCTTTGACATTATTGAGTAAAAGTGTACCTGCTATCACCTCAGAGTTCTGAACAACGTCCTTCATTTTCAGATCGAATGTCCTTGCTGTTGCTTGCGGAGTTGTTGTAGGTGGTGGAGGTAATGACAATACCTCGGCTGGCACGCTTGCACTGGTACTTGCCACATTCATTAGAGCTTTGACTGGTCTGGTTGCCTTGCACTCCCTAGCTATGTGTACAGTCTTTCCACACTTGTAACATGTAACTCCTGGCTTCGGCATCTTGCACTCATTTGCCAAATATCCCTTTTGGTTGCACCTATAGCATGTCATTCTCAGCTTATTACACACTCCGGGGTGTTTTCTTCCACAGTGCTTGCATTCTGGTCTTTGGAACCTGTTTTCTCCAACTTTCCCTTGGCCTGTCTGGTCGTTCCCCTTCGATTCTTGTCTTTTGCCCAAATTTCCCTTCTTGTGAAAATTTCCACCCTTATGAAATCCAATCCTCTTAACATTCTGATCTTGTGAATTTGCGGCTTTAGACTTCTCTCCATAATATGGAACCTTTCTTTTCTTGTTATCCCTTTCCTTCCTTGACTGCATCCCATTATTCTCAATCAGAGCAGCTTTCTGTACTACTCCCACATAGGTTTCAAGCTCAAACATAGCCACTCTATCTCTGATCCAAGGCTCCAAACCTTGCTGAAATTTCTTTGCTTTTTCCTCCTCAGTGCTGGTATACTTTATCACAAACCTTGACAACTCAGTGAACTTCTTCTCATACTCCAGTACAGTCATGTTCCCTTGCTTCAACTCAAGAAATTTAAGCTCCATCTGATTCTGCATGTACTTAGGGTAATACTTTTCCAGAAATAACTTCTTAAATCTCTCCCAAGAAACTTGCTGAGTTGCTTCCATAGCTTTTACTGATTCCCACCAATAGATGACTTCGCCCTTCAGGAAGTAAGTAGCATATGGCGTCTTCTGATCGTCTCCTAACTGTACCAACTCAAAAGCCCTTTCCATTTCCTTAATCCATGTGTTAGATATTATTGGATTAGTGGTATCATGAAATGCAGGTGGATTCACATTCTGAAAAGCCTTGAAAGTGACAACTTGTCGAGGTGGTACTGGTGGTTCGGGTGGTTGGTGTGGTTCACGATTATCTTGGTTTTCAATTCGTTGTTGAAGAGTTAGTTGTTGTTGAGCTATAGCATTGGTTTGCTGTTGTAAAGTTTCCAATAATCGAAGAATATTTGGGTATGTGGTAGATGTGGTTGTTGGGTTCTTCTTTTTGGGAGGCATGATCCTGAAATAAGAGTTAAGTCAAAACATATATGAATGATGAAATAATTCGAGGGTATCGCATGGCATTCTTATTTACATATGAGGTCAAGTTTCAAATTAAACAGATATGGTGATACATATGAAGGTGTAAAATAATAGTTGAGAGCAATTGGAACGATAGTGCATAATATTTGAAATTTAAAGGTCACAATACATAGGATTAGGACAAAGTCTGATTCTAGGAACAACATGCTTATTTAAGGAAACAACTGGGAATTCTACGAAGTCTAATAGTACAACAACATGAAAAGGTAAATAATGGAAAGAACTAAGGCTCCACTCCATCAGAATGGGGCTTGGTAGTCTGCTCCTCTCGAAGTGTCTTCACAATGCTCTGGAGCTCATCTGCCACCATCTGGATGACATACTGGCTGGTGCAGTCTCGGTGCGATGGCATCTCCTCAAGCTTAGTGTTGACGTACTGAACCAAAGTCTCAAGTCTCGTAGTCATCTGCTCCTTGGGCTTCCCTTCATAGTTTCGGCTGTCCGGGTACACGTTCTTCAGTCGGTCTATCAGTCGGTCGTACTTGCCCTGAAGCATATCAAAGTCGCGCCTCAACTCAGCATATACGGAGTAAGCAATAGTGTCGTCCGACCCAAAGGATGACGAGGAATGCGCCCTTTGCTGATAAACTGATAAGTGGCATTTTATACCACTTAGAACATCTTAAAATGGCTTAAATTGGTGTCTTGAAATTAAGTATTTTGTGTATTTGATGCATTTTTTTTAGTGTTTATGCGTTTCAGGGTAATAGTTGCATTTCGGGGGAGTAATCATCAATAATAAGCCTTGGCATGTGTCTAGCAATGCGAGAGGGAAGAGAGGAACAGATTACAGCGAAGAAACGAAGCAAAAATCAGACATTTTTCAGTAGGGGTCTGAGCGCCCGCTCAGCTATGTTGAGCGGCCGCGCAGAAAGCTGAGCTCCCGCTCAGCTATGCTGAGCGGCCGCGCATGGTCGGGAAATCTTAATATTTATTTTAGACTTCTATTTCTGTTTGGCTTCCAACTTCTGAGTAATCTGAGTTTTATGGGACTTCTATATAAGTAGATTTCAGAGACGTTTCACATGTGTTGAATCATTGTATTAATCGAGGAGCGAAGGAGATAAGGAAGAAGACCGTTTTAGCACACCGCAACGAAGAGGAAGCATATTTTCTTGTGATTCTTTATTTCGTTGTAACGTTGGATGCTAGTTTTCTTTGTTTTGAACCTATTTACTCTTGTGACGTACTCTGGTTTAATATAATTAGTTTAGTTATTATTCTCTTGTGTTTATTTATCATGTTTTCATATGAACCCATGATGACAATACGTGCTATCATGGGTTAATTGTGATCATGGGGTCGTAACGGATTTACCATGGAATTCTTTAGTTAGTTGTTTAATACCTTAGTGTGTGATGATTATATGATATCTAGTATTGGTTGTGCGTATTCGTCTTATGTGCGTCGCGAACATATAAGATAGGGTGTTAATCTCTTGTGAAGCGACGATGGATCTCGAGATTTAGAACTTGCCATGCTAGCATAGGTTCATGTATGATGTTGCATGATTAGTGGGTAACTCTAACCATTTTATTCGCCCTGTGTAATCAAAAGGAATAACTTGTGCTTAATTCATTATGTTGTCAATTTCTGTAGACATATAGGGACTCAACATAATTGATGCCTATTCAACTTCTATCTTAATTGTGGATGGTTGGTAGAATGGTATTAGTACAATGAAAGTTGGCTTTTATCAGTTTCGTGTTATTCGATTAATATCATCACTGTTGCATGCTAAGGGTAATAACAATGACTATTGAAGGAAGTAGTAATGAAGTTGTGATCTCATGAGTGTATTAATATTGTTAATTCGAAATGTTAATTAAATGGTTAATTTTAGTAGTTAATTGTAGTTAATAATTAGTTAACAAATTTAAGTGTTATTATTTTAACATTGAGAAGTAAACATACATTGGTGAGTGAGTTTAATTGAACATAATTAGTCTGAGTCTCTGTGGGAACGAATCTGATTTATATCTTATATTATTTGCGAACGCGTATACTTGCGTGAATATTAGCGCGTGTTTTCGCCCTAACAAGTTTTTGGCGCCGCTGTCGGGGACTCGGCGTATTTGTTTAGTTTATGTACTTACCATCATTGGTCGTTAGGACTCAGTGATTAAGACGTGTTACTTATTATTTCCGGTTGTGTTTCAGGTACTTTAGCGAGCGTTTATGCAAACTCGTTCTCGTACTCGCAAGAGGACTTTAGATACAGCTGAGGAGACAGACGAAGTTCTTGATATTCCGGAGAAGATAGATTTTGAAGATTCGGATTCAGGAAGTGAGCAGAAAGAACCAGTAATCATGGGTGATCGTATTGTTCCGGCCGATCCATCTATTATGGACTTCTCTCGGCCTAAAATTGATGACATTCAGTCAAGCATTCTTCATCCGGCTATTCAAGCTAAAACCTTTGAAATCAAGTCGGGCACTATTAAGATGGTGCAGAATTCTGTTTCTTTTGGAAGTGCTGCAACTGAAGACCCCAACATGCACATAAGAATATTGTCGAGATCTGCAGTACTTTCAAATATAATGGTGTGACTGACGAGGCTATCAAGCTGAGGCTTTTCCCATTCTCACTGAGGGATAAAGCTAAGGACTGGTTACATTAACTAGTTGGGTCCATCACTACTTGGCAAGATCTTGCGCAAAAGTTTCTGGTGAAGTTTTACCCAATGGCAAAGACTGCTGCTATGAGAAGTGCTCTTACTCAGTTTGCGTAGCAACCTACAGAATCTATGTACGAAGCTTGGGAACGCTACAAGAAAATGTTGAGAAAGTGTCCACATCATGAAATTCCCGATTGGATGGTAATCACTGGTTTCTATAATGGTTTGGGGGCCCAATCTCGGCCCATGCTCGATGCAGCAGTTGGAGGCGCCTTGTGGGCCAAAAACTATACTGAGGCTTATAATCTTATTGAGACTATGGCTGTAAATGAGCATCAAAACCCAACTCAGAGGATGATGCCTGGGAAGGTAGCAGGTATTCTGGAAGTCGATGCAGCCACCGCTATTACAGCGCAGCTCCAAGCGCTGTCTATGAAGGTCGATTCTCTAGCTACCTATGGAGTCAATCAAATAGCTATGGTATGTGAGCTTTGTGCAGGTTCTCATGCTACGGATCAGTGTTCTCTTGTCAACGAATATGTTCAGTATGTGAACAATTATCAACGACAACAGTAGCCTGTGCCAGCTACTTATCATCCTAACAACAGAAATCATCCAAATTTCAGCTGGGGTAATAATCAGAATGCTATTCAGCCACCATATCAGCAAGGTGTGAGTAAACAGTTCAATCCACCTGGATTCCAGCAACCACAGCAGTATGCTCAAAGGCAATCATATCCTCAACAGGGAAGTGCAGCTGCACCCACTAGTGCTGATTTTGAGGAACTTAAGCTGTTGTGCAAGAGTCAGGCGGTTTCTATCAAGACCTTGGAAAATTAAATCGGTCAAATAGCCAATGCAGTGCTCAATCGTCAACCTGGAACACTTCCAAGTGACACGGAAGTACCAGGTAGGAAGGAAGCTAAAGAGCAAGTCAAGGCTACTACCTTACGGTCTGGGAAAGTTGTTGATGCTGAAAAGGAAAAAAAAGGAGAGGCTGAAGTTAGAGATGAAGAAGCTAAGCAAAAGGAGAAAGCGGCTGAACCAAGGAAGACTACTGTTGAACATACTCTGCCTGAGGGTAATACAGGGGAGAAACAGCTCTATCCTCCACCACCTTTCCCTAAGAGATTGCAACAACAAAAGCTGGATAAGCAGTTCGGTAAGTTTCTGGAGGTGTTCAAGAAACTTCACATCAATATACCTTTCGCTGAGGCTCTGGAGCAATTGCCTAGTTATACGAAGTTTATGAAGAGTATTATTTCAAGGAAGGTGAAACTGGATGACCTTGAGACCGTTGCTCTAACGGAAGAATGCAGCGCTGTGTTGCAGCAAAAGTTACCTCCAAAGCTTAAAGATCCATGTAGCTTCACCATTCCTTGCACCATTGGCAAGTTGTCGTTTGACAAGTGCCTTTGTGATTTGGGAGCAAGCATCAATCTAATGCCGTTGTCGATCTTTAAAAAGTTGGATTTTCCTGATCCAAAACCCACCTACATGTCTCTACAATTGGCTGATCGTTCTATTACTTACCCAAGGGGCATAGTGGAGGATGTGCTAGTCAAGGTGGATAAGCTCTTCTTTCCTGCAGACTTTGTTATTCTGGATTTTGAGGAAGATAAGAAGATTCCCATAATCTTGGGAAGACCTTTCTTGGCTACTGGCCGTACCTTGATAGATGTGCAGAAAGGTAAACTTACTATGCGGGTGCAGGATCAGGATGTGACCTTCAATGTATTCAAAGCAATGAAATTTCCTACAGAAGATGAGGAGTGCTTAAAAGTGGATATGATTGATTCTGCGGTTACTTCAGAGCTCGATCATATATTAATGTCTGATGCATTATAAATCCCTTAGTGGGGGATTTTGACAGTGATGATGAAGATGGCAATGAGCAATTACAATATCTTAATGCTTCTCCCTGGAGGCAAAAGCTGGACATGCCGTTTGAATCTCTTGGTACTTCTGACCTCAAGAATGCTGAAGAAAAGCTCAAACCATCAATTGATGAAGCACCTACCTTGGAGTTCAAGCCATTGCCTGAACACTTGAGGTATGTTTTTTTAGGTGATGCATCTACTTTACCTGTTATTATTGCATCTGACCTTTCAGGTAGTGAGGAGGACAAGCCCTTAAGGATTTTGAGAGAATTCAAATTGGCTATTGGATGGACCATAGCAGACATCAAAGGGATCAGCCCTTCATATTGCATGCATAAGATTCTGCTAGTGGAGGGTAGTAAGCCCACTGTTGAGCAACAGCGCAGACTTAACCCTATCATGAAGGAGGTGGTGAAGAAAGAAATTCTGAAATGGCTGGATGCAGGCATCATTTATCATATTTCTAACAGTTCTTGGGTGAGCCCCGTGCAATGTGTACCTAAGAAAGGAGGTATCACTGTGGTAGCAAATGAGAAGAATGAGCTCATTCCCACTCGAACAGTTACAGGATGAAGAGTATGCATGGACTACCAAAAGTTGAACAAGGCCACGAGGAAGGATCACTTCCCTCTTCCATTTATTGATCAGATGCTTGACAGGTTGGCTGGTCATGAGTACTATTGTCTTCTGGATGGTTACTCAGGGTATAATCAGATTTTTATTGCACCAGAGGATCAAGAAAATACTACCTTCACTTGTCCATTTGGCACATTTGCTTTTCGCAGAGTTTCGTTTGGGTTATGTGGCGCACCGACCACTTTTCAGAGATGTATGATGGCTATATTCTCTGACATGATTGGGAATAATGTTGAGGTGTTCATGGACGACTTCTCCATCTTTGGACATTCGTATGATGAATGTTTGAATAATCTTCGCGTCGTGCTCAAAAGGTGTGTGGAAACTAATTTGGTGCTCAATTGGGAAAAATGTCATTTTATGGTATGTGAAGCATTATTCTTGGGCATAAGGTCTCTAGCAAGGGTCTTGAGGTGGATAAAGCCAAGGTGGGAGTCATTGAAAATCTCCCACCACCTATTTCTGTGAAAGGAATCCGTAGTTTTCTTGGTCATGCGGGTTTTTATCGGCGTTTCATCAAGGACTTTTCGTGGATATCTAAGCCGCTGTGCAACTTGTTTGAGAAAGATGTGCCTTTCAAATTTGATGATGAATGTTTGACGGCATTCGAGACTCTTAAGAAAAGTTTAATTACTACGCCATTTATTACAACACCGGATTGGACAGAGCCTTTTGAGATGATGTGTGATGCGAGTGATTATGCGGTAGGCGCAGTTCTTGGGCAGCGCAAGAATAATCTCTTTCATGTGGTCTACTATGCTAGCAAGACCTTAAATGGGGCCCAAATGAACTACACCACTACTGAGAAGGAGCTCTTAGCTATAGTCTTTGGTTTCGAGAAATTTCGATCTTATCTGCTTAGGACAAAAGTGACAGTATTCACTGATCATGCGACCATTCGCTATTTGGTTTCCAAGAAGGATTCGAAGCCGAGACTCATTCGTTGGGTGCTCTTACTACAGGAATTTGAGTTAGAGATCAAGGATCGGAAAGGTACTGAGAATCAAGTAGCTGACCATCTCTCTAGATTGGAGAATCCCGAGTCTACTTCACAGGATAAGATATTGATCAACGAATCTTTTCCGGATGAGCATTTGTTCGCAGTTCAGGAGGAAGAGCCATGGTTTGCAGATATTGTAAACTATCTTGTCAGCAATATTTTTCCTCCTAATTTGACCTCAGCTCAAAAGAAGAAGTTCCTGCATGAGGTGAAGTGGTATATGTGGGATGAACCATATTTGTTTAGACAGGGAGCTGACCAGATCATCAGGAGATGCATCACGTTCTGTGAGACGGAGGGAATATTACGAGACTGCCACTCCATATTTTATGGTGGACACTATGGTGGTGAGAAGATGGCAGCTCGTATTCTGCAAGCAGGTTTTTTCTGGCCTACTTTGTTTAATGATGCTCATCAGTTTGTTTTAAGGTGTGATCGTTGCCAACGAGTGAGAAATTTGACGAGAAAGGATGAGATGCCGTTAAATGTGATGCTTGAAGTCGAGGTCTTTGATGTTTGGGGAATAGATTTCATAGGGCCTTTTGTCTCGTCCTGCAACAATCAGTACATCTTGCTGGCAGTCGATTATGTCTCAAAATGGGTAGAAGTCAAAGCTCTACCGACAAATGATGCAAAGGCAGTGCTGAATTTTCTTCATAAACAAATTTTCACTAGGTTTGGAATGCCTCGGGTAATCATAAGTGATGAAGGGTCGCATTTTTGCAACCTTAAGTTCACTTCTATGATGCAGCGTTATAATGTGAATCATCGAGTTGCTACTGCCTATCATCCGCACATAAATGGTCAAGCGGAAGTGTCTAACAGAGAGATCAAGCGCATTCTAGAGAAGGTTGTTTGTCCGTCAAGGAAGGATTGGTCTTTAAAGCTCGATGAAGCTGTTTGGGCTTACAGAACAGCATACAAAACTCCACTTGGTATGTCCCCGTTTCAACTTGTGTATGGTAAGGGATGTCATTTACCTGCGGAGCTTGAGCATAAGGCATATTTGGCGTTGAAAAAGTTGAACCTGGATTTAGATGCAGCTGGAAAGAAGCGAATGTTTCAGCTTAATGAACTTGATGAATTTCGACTCCAAGCGTACGAGAACAATAAAATGTACAAGGAAAAGGTGAAGAGGTGGCACGATAGGAAGCTACATCCTAAGTTATTCATGTCGGGGTAACAAGTTCTCTTATTCAACTCTCGTCTCCGACTTTTTTCCTGGGAAGTTGAAATCAATGTGGTCTGGACCTTTTATTGTCAAAACTGTGTTTCCACACGGAGCGGTGGAGATTTTTGAGAATGATCCGGACCAAGCATTCAAGGTTAATGGTCAACGTTTGAAGCACTACTATGGGGACACGGCAAATCGAGAAGTGGTTAGTGCCGTTTTATTATCAACTTGAGGAAGGTACGCAACGTCAAGCTAATGACGAAAAAGAAGCGCTGCGTGGGAGGCAACCCATGATTTGTTGTTACAGGAACCCTTAGAAGTTAATAACCTATCCAAAACCACAAAAAAATCAGAAAAAACGGGCTGAAATTTTTTTTTTCCAGTGACCCCCTGAGCGCCCGCTCAGCTTTGCTGAGCGACCGCTCAGGGGTCAGCTGAATGAATTTTTTTTAAGTTTAATAAAAATAAAAATAGAACAGAAAATAAAAACACAAATTTCAGCCCATAAAACCCACGACCTATTCCCCAGTATCCCATGATTTTTACCCATAAACCCACTCCTAATTAAATTATACCCTAATCCATTCCCTATATATATACATACACCTATCCCATATATCTCCCACATAACTTCTACACTCAAACTCTCTCCCAAACACAAAAACACAATTCGTAAGCACTTTTATTCAGATTCAATGGCACCCAAGAGAGCAAGGACTATTGATAGCAGCAACACTGTGCCTACGGCTGATTCTTCGAGGGTTACTGCTGTGAGGCCTCATTTGAATGATAGGTCTGCGGAGGAGGAGTACACTAGGCTTTTGGGGAAGCCGATTCTGAAGGAGAGGGGGTTTTTACCATCGGGGAGGGATGGTGAGTTGTTACCTATGATTGCTGAGAAGGGGTGGATAGCTTTTTGTGAGTCACCTGAAGCAGTGCCGATGAGCGTGGTTCGCGAATTCTATGCGAACGCGAAGGCCGAGAAGAATGGGTTTTCTGTGGTCCGGGGGATGACGGTGGATTATCACCCAGCGGCGATTCGCCGTGTGATTGGGCAGCAAGAGAGGAAGCCCACGGAAGAGAACTGGAACGAGAAAACTGCTGAGGATTTTAACTTGGATTTGATTTGTGCTACTCTCTGTAGGTCGGGCACAGTATGGACCTTCAAGACTGGACCTAATGAGTATCATCACTTTCCGGCGATCGCGATGAACAGGTATGCCCGTGGATGGAATGCGTTTATTTGTGCTAATATTCTGCCTTCTAAGCATGCACATGAGGTCACAGTTGAGAGAGCACAGTTGTTGTGGGGAATTTTGAATGAGGAGTACTATATGGACCTTGGTGAGTTCATCTACCAAGGAATTCTGAAGTTTTTGAGGGGAGCTAAGCACATGAACATCCCTTATGCATCCACGGTTACTAAGCTTTGCCGAGCGGTGGGAGTTCAGTGGCCGTCTCATGAGCAGTTGCAGTCGTCGGCCGCTCCTATAGATTCCGGGACTCTGAATGCGATTCAGGAGTGGACCGGTGGTGAGCCCGAGGAGCATGGGCTGGGTTATCGTCTTCTAGGAGGGCGTCCAGCACGAGGTGCTACTATGGCGAGGCCTAGGCGTGATGAGGCTGGTTCTTCGAGAGCTCAGGAGAGTGCTGGGATGGCTGATGCCCAATATAGGAGGCTGTCACGGAGGATGGATGCTATGTATGAGACGCAGAGCAGGTTTGCTCAGGAGCTCACCCTTGCGCTAGGGACTGCTTTTCGAGGCCTTGGAGCTGACATCCAGTGGCCAGTTTTTGGTGAGGACTCTGCATATCCGCCTCCTGATACACCACCCACTGAGGGTGATGATAATGATGACTCCGAGTAGGTATACCCTGTGTTCCTTTCTACTACCTTCACTGGGGACAGTGAAGATTTTAAGTTTGGAGGTGGTAGTTAAGGAATATTTTGTGTGTGTGTCATATAGCTGCATATTCATGATAGTTAGTTCATATAGTTGCATAATTTTTTGCCATATAGTTTTTTTATAGCTTTATTGGTTTATCATATCATGTAGCTCATGCATATACCATGATCCCTTTTGCGATGATTTACCGACTGATTTGTGATGTTGATGCGAGTGTAGTGATAGCATTAAAGTGATGTTGAGTCATGTAGGTTGATATGCATGCTAGAAGCACTTGTATTTTCATTAAGTCTTAGAGAATGCTTAAGGACTAGATTGTTGTTATGATCTGATTATTTTCGAGGTTAATCTATTAATTATGCTTAGAATTTTATAATAGGTTCTTAGTGATAAAAGGATTGAAAAAGAAAAAATGGAGTAAAAAATGGAAGTTGTTGCTAATTATGGCTAGGCGTCAATTGGCTAGTAGCCGGCTCGTATGTTATGCGAGTAGTCTAGGGTTGAGCAAGATGGAGCGAAATGCACTTGCTCAGAAATTTTGAAAAAAAGAAGAAGAAAAAATAGAAAAAATAAGAAAAAGAAAAAAAAGTATGTGTTTATGCATAATTGATCACGAGTGGGCTCTTTGGTATTCGAGTTATTAAGTTCTTAGGGGACTTTGTGCCTAGTGACCTAAGGCTTTTAGAGTCTGGGATCCGCTAACCTAACACTCGCTACATGGATACCATTGTATAAGTCTTTTGTGGACCTCACTCATTGCACGGTCAAATAAGCATTACTGTTATTAATAAAAAGCATGATTCTGTAATAAGCTCCAGGATTCTCGAAGTGTTATACGTCACTTTGTGCCTAGAATTTTTATTCTTTGTATAATCATGTGATTGCCTTGATGATAGTTGAGTCATAATAATTGATTTAGTTCTGGAGCATATCTGTTAAGCATCTGCACACACCACGTTTTTGGCTGTATATTAGTTGGCATGATTTGATTGATCTTTAGTCGCCTAATTGCATTTTTTGAGATGTTGTAAGTTGGTTGGTTTGTTCGTAGTAAGGGGGATCGCTGCATTTCATATAGATTGCATTCATGCATGTTTTTATTTGTTTTTGAGTCTGTGACGCTTGAGGACAAGCATTGATTTAAGTTTGGGGGTGTGATAAGTGGCATTTTATACCACTTAGAACGTCTTAAAATGGCTTAAATTGGTGTCATGAAATCAAGTATTTTGTGTATTTGATGCATTTTTTTTAGTGTTTGTGCGTTTCAGGGTAATAGTTGCATTTCGGGGGAGTAATCATCAATAATAAGCCTTGGCATGTGTCTAGCAATGCGAGAGGGAAGAGAGGAGCAGATTACAGCGAAGAAACGGAGCAAAAATCAGACATTTTCCACTAGGGGTCTGAGCGCCCGCTCAGCTATGCTGAGCGCCCGCTCAGCTATGCTGAGCGCCCGCTCAGCTATGCTGAGCGGCCGCGCAGGGTCGGGAAATTTTAATATTTATTTTAGACTCCTATTTCTGATTGGCTTCCAACTTCTGAGTAATCTGAGTTTTATGGGACTTCTATATAAGTAGATTTCAGAGATATTTCACGTGTGTTGAATCATTGTATTAATCGAGGAGCGAAGGAGATAAGGAAGAAGACCGTTTTAGCACACCGCAACGAAGAGGAAGCATATTTTCTTGTGATTCTTTATTTCGTTGTAACGTTGGATGCTAGTTTTCTTTACTTTGAACCTATTTACTCTTGTGACGTACTCTGGTTTAATATAATTAGTTTAGTTATTATTCTCTTGTGTTTATTTATCATGTTTTCATATGAACCCATGATGACAATAAGTGCTATCATGGGTTAATCGTGATCATGGGGTCGTAACGGATTTACCATGGAATTCTTTAATTAGTTGTTTAATACCTTAGTGTATGATGATTGTATGATATCTAGTATTGGTTGTGCGTATTCGTCTTATGTGCGTCACGAATATATAAGATAGGGTGTTAATCTCTTGTGAAGCGACGGTGGATCTCGAGATTTAGAACTTGCCATGCTAGCATAGGTTCATGTATGATGTTGCATGATTAGTGGGTATCTCTAACCGTTTTATTCGCCCTGTGTAATCAAAAGGAATAACTTGTGCTTAATTCATTATGTTATCAATTTCTGTAGACATATAGGGACTCAACATAATTGATGTCTATTCAACTTCTATCTTAATTGTGGATGTTTGGTAGAATGGTATTAGTACAATGAAAGTTGGCTTTTATCAGTTTCGTGTTATTCGATTAATATCATCACTGTTGCATGCTAAGGGTAATAACAATGACTATTGAAGGAAGTAGTAATGAAGTTGTGATCTCATGAGTGTTTTAATATTGTTAATTCGAAGTGTTAATTAAGTGGTAAATTTTAGTAGTTAATTGTAGTTAATAATTAGTTAATAAATTTAAGTGTTATTGTTTTAACATTGAGAAGTAAACATACATTGGTGAGTGAGTTTAATTGAACATAATTAGTCTGAGTCTCTGTGGGAACGAATCTGATTTATATCTTATACTACTTGCGAACGCGTATACTTGCGTGAATATTAGCGCGTGTTTTTGCCCTAACATAAACCAATAAGAGGAGTATTAATAAAAAATTTACTTAACCTACTCTCTTGCATATTATCTATATCCTATACATATATCCTATAACCTATTTGGGCTGTCCAGGGACTCTAAACCGTAGCTCTGATACCAAAACCTGTCACACCCCCAACTTAACAAACAAAATAAATATAACTATTATAATATTTAAAAGAAAGTAAATATAACTGAATCCAAGATCTTACAGTTTAGGGTTTGGAACAGCCCAACACTACCATCTATTACAACTGATTTTAATATCGAGTCCTCACACAAAACTATCTCTTATTCTACCTGAGCAAGGACATACGAATCGGCGTCACATGTCTTACATGTTGTCTGCTTGAATCTAACCATAGCTGCTAGCTGTAATATCAGGGTAAAGCAAGGAGTGAGCCAAATGCTCAACAAGTGCTAGATAATACGATACAAAACATAAATCGAGATATATATTAAAGAATGACAATGTGAAGACATAACCAATAATAACAAGAGATAAAACTTTGGGTGATGGCATCATTTGCTTGTATCAAAACATTTTCAAAATCATATCTTAATCAAAATCATTTTATGACACTACGGATTACAACCGGTGATCAGCCGCGAAGTAATCCCGAACCTCGGTGGGTTCTAAAACATTAATGGGATCCCTAGGTAACTTTTAAGCCTACAATATAAGTGTGGAAAGGACTCGCGTCTCAGTCCAGATCCACTATTCAAAGAAAACATTTATCCCCCTTTGGGACTGAAAATCCATATTTTAATCATTTCAAAAACTGATGCCGATTTATAACAAAATCTCTTAAATAGTAAATATTTTTATAAAGGGATTATAGATCAACTTGAAACACTGGAAATATGTCACAAAATCTCAAGGCCATGATCCACTAGACTTTACTATATTAGGGTAATTGAGAGGTTTCCATAAACAAGAACTTTGACAAGTAAATTTAGCAAGGCTATTGGATAATATGAAAGAGTAATGCCAAACTAGGATTAAAGCAATGGTTTTCGACAAGGTACAAGTGCTAGAACATTATGAAGATAAGCTTCATGAATACTAAGGGTGTTAAGGTATGAAGAAATGATCTTTAGCTCAAGGTATATCAGGATTGTCAAACTTTAGGGTAAGAAAGAGGGGTATTAATCAATTATGGACAACTTTGATGAATATCTGGCTTTTAGGTATCAAGGTAAAGTTTCTATAGGGGTTCAAGCATCAGGGTGAGATATCAATACTTTAGGAATCATTAGCATGTTAATCAAGAGGATCAATCAAGTATTATAACAACTCTTTATTTTATCAGGGCATTCCAATTACTTTGATGTACTAGCGTGATACGACTTTTGATCTACTTGCAATATGTACTTGAGGGTTCAAGGCATTTCTATATAATTCAAAGATAGACGTAAGAATCGCTTGTTTCAAGTATATCAAAATGACTCAGGATAATCGCATCAATATATATGAACTAATTGTTACACATTTGCAGTGAATACGAAGATAGGTTGAATCACTTGCCTTGAGAAAGGCTGGTCTGGTCTGGCAGGTAGGAGCAACTGGAAGCTTCACTCGACCTTTATGGTAAGTTTACCCTTGTCTCGAGATCCTATATAAATAATAATAATCCTCATTATAATATATTCTCACCAACTTAACCTATTTACAACACAAATGGCACTTAGGCCTATATGCACGCAATTTATATTCACCTTATAAATATAATTGTACACATAGCCACATATACTCACATATCATATTTTAATACCAAATAATATCACACACACCATAATGCAACACTAGGCTTGGATGATCTCGACTCACAACTTAAGTCACTTGGTCGCTAAACTAGACAAAGTCTCTAAATTTTGGCTTTCTTTCTCAATGTGCCTTTACTTAACTATCCAAAACCTATTGACCCTCACTTGGGCCTTTAATTCTAATGGCTTTATACTATCTTGCAACCATAGCAGTCAACCTAGATCTCACTCCTAAGTGTTCTAAAACTATGTGATAAGTGAAAGTGCTTACTGGAGTAAATTTCAGAATGACATCTATGGTTTCTTGAGTGCATTAGACACTCTTAAACTAAAATTTTACCTCCAAAACTTCTACACTAGACTCTTCTGACCATAAGGCATCTCCCAAACTTGATGTGGCTCAATGGCCTAGCTTGGGCCTCCTTGGGCCTAAGCTTAAAGTCCATGGTTCCCCTGTTTTTCTGGGCAGAAAACGCCCTGACTTGAACTAACTTGTGACACATGGTTCTAACTCATATATTATGAAATATGGCTGGAAAAACTCCTCTGACACTCCCTCTAACTAAGGCCCAACAGGGCCTAATGAGGGCCTACCCATGACATGGTTAAAACTTCCTATTTCTAAGTTACAACAAAACTGTCCTCTGCTGGACAGATTTTGTGATTTCACTTGTGCACCTAACCAAACGACTTATAAACCTCCAACAAACACCTAAAACCTTTTATATACTCCTAGTGCTAGCTTCTGGTGGTTTGGGCCTCAAAGTGCACAACAAATGCTCATTCAAAACTTCCCCATAAACTAGTACATCAAATCTGGAAAAATGCAAACACCAACTAATCCCTTTCCACCTTAACTCCCACTTAATAACCAAGCACCCAACTCTTTCCAAAGCAAACCTAGTGTCTTAATGTCCTAAAATATTGCCTAACAGAAGGGGAGATCATCCATGCCCAAGAATTAACAACATGCAACTAAAAAATATAATATGCAACTCATGGAAAACACATAACAAGATTTCGGCTAGGCATAAAGTTTAAATGCTTACAAATTCGGCTTGTACCTATTACTCATCCTTAATAATCATGAAATATAACTTCTTTTAACTATTAATAAGAAATTTATCATGGAACAATCTATTTTAAGCACACATATTTTGAATTTATAGATTTTTAGACATAACAACATGATTTCAAAAAGAGTAGCATGCAAAACATGGTTGATCATCATTTTAATATCTTAAAACTAGCATGCAAGGCTAAACATAAATATATAATGAAATTTCAGTAGAATGCAAAGGATTTTAAAGCATGATATCTCCATAAAACACTTAGTTAGCACATATATATAATATATCTCAAAGAGAGCTCTTGAATTCACAAGAATCAAGAGTTTCTCTTTGGAGATCACATAAGAACTACACATGCATCCATGGAACTTCAACTTCCAAGTCACAAAACTCTTGGAAAGTATATAAGATGAATATAGGTAGAAGATTTACACTTGGGAAGATGAAGAATGAAATGAAAAATGGAAGGGGGTAGGGGAATGGGGCTTCGACCGAGAGTAATGGTGGGAGGGGGAGGAGAGAAAAATGTGGTGTGTTGGAGTGTGGAGTGAGTGGAATGACTTCTCCCACTTTGATTTTAGTTTTATGCTTTTTGATTGACAAAATAATGAGTGGAAGTGAGAACTTACAAAAATATCCTTTAGCTAAAGTTAGGCCATTTTACATGCAAGGCTAATGTAGTAATTTGGTAATTAACAAAGGAGTTAGTGGGGTTGAAAAAGTCTTATTTTCCCTTTGAGAGAAAAGAAGGGTGATTTGCATGCAAGGTCTCTTATGTAATTCGATAATTATAACAAATAAAATTTGTAAAGATTCATTTTTATAAAATAAAATACACGTTCAAAAATTATAAAATTTATACCATAAAATAACTTGGATTTTTAGAAATTTTATAAAATTACTTTTGAAATTTGAGAACAAAATAACTTTAAAAAGAAAATATCTCCAAGGTTTAGAATATTCCTTATAAATCAAAAATAAGAGAAATAAATAAACTCTTGCTTTGAAAAATCATATACTACATAAAGCAAATTTAAAATGCAGAAATTTTTCATTCACACAAGGTACAACCATTAAGTATATTCACTTACGGCTTTAATATCACACAAAATCCACAGATAATATTACATAAAATGCCGGTCGTAACAATATTTGCACACTTTTTGCCTCAGATAGAGCCACCTGTGAAGGTGCCGAGCAACACGAAGAGCCTGCCTCTGCAATAGAGATGGAGAATGAAGTTGGAAGTGGCTCAGAGACTGTTTCTGGAGAGTCGAACAAAAGGATAAAGAGAGATCATCTTACAGATGTTATAACTAGATTTGCCGAGTCATTCACAAAGTATGTGAGTAAAGCACAAGGTCCTCCAAGGCCCCCTAGCAAAGAAATATACGATGTTATATCTGATGTTTCTTATATTTCTCAGATGTAAATTATGAAAGGTGTGAAAAGTTTCATGAATGGTACACCTGAAATATTCGAGATGCTCAAAAGTCTACTGGAGGATAATAAATTAGATTGGATTTTATTGTATATTGACTGATTAGAACTCTATTATCAATGTATGTGTTGCATTGATAGAGATTAAATATTTATGTTATTGTATACTTCAAAGTAATTTTTAACTTCAAGTGGATTGATATAATTTAAACATAATTTATTTGCTATTAAATGATGCATCAAAAGTATATTATTTTGTTTCTTATTATTGTATATGAAATCAGCTTTTAAAATTCTATAAATTTCCAAACATGATGCTAGAATTTGAAATTCAGGATTTCAAATTCTCATGTTCCCAAATGATTTCAAATTCTCATGTTCCCAAACAGTGGATTAGGCAATTCTCGAGTTAAATAATAAATATATTCTCTTCATTTTTTACACATCTTAAATTCCATACAACTTTTTATAACTATTTTACACATCCAGATATGAATGCCCATGAAAAAAGAGAAGAAGAACCGCAGAACCGAAGAAGAAGAACATAGAATACATGCACCAATTTTCGCTCAGTTACACGGATGCCAACAAATTGACCCTACACATAATTTCCTAACATATTTCTCAGACATATTTGATAACATAGACATCTTGTCAATTTTATGCCCCAAACTCTTCACTCTTCTGGCAAGTTTTTGGTTGTTTCCCCGATTATTGGATAGTTTTTCCGGAAACTGTTTGAAAAAATGGGTTTTAGCCCCACATTGTCAATTCATGTTTGAGCCATATTTAAATGATTAAATATTGCATGCGTGTAACAAGTAATACTTGGAATGCGTGCTCCTTCGTGAAAGTTTTTCGAGATACTTTAAAATATTATGTTGGAGGCTCATCTTATTAGGCCCATCCTGTTCGTCTAGGCCAAAAAAGATCTAAAACATCCATGGGCCGATATGTGTCAAAACCACGAAGCTAAAGGTGGGTTGGCCCAATAAAGGCGATGTTGTGCAAGACATGCCTGTACTTTAATAAGACTAAGTCAAATTGACAACCCTAAGTAAGTTGTATTGTAATCTTAGTTTGCATTTTGTATTTTAACATATAAAGTCTGTAAAAATGTCAAAAGAGCAGACTTTCTTTTTCTTTAAACGGTCCTAAGAATTCTATCTGGAAGAAGATCAAGAAGATCATGCCTCAGAAGAATTATGAAGAAGCTTGGAGTTGAATAAATCTGTTTTAGGAAAAATGTTCTAAGTCAAGATCTCTACAAGTCACAGATTTAGTGTTATAGAGAAGTCATTCGAGAACTCCAGATTGACTTATAGAGAACTCAGGAAAGCTACTAGAGAACTCAGAGATATCGACAAGCCAAATTGAAGACATGAAGATTGGAGATATCGACAAGTCTGTTAGGAGAAAACCTAAGAAAGCTAATCCTACTGAAAAAGTTGAAGTTACTGAAAGGGCCATCTGGAATTGTTTCAACAAGAAGGATTTTCTACCCTTAAACTGGTGATGTTCAGATGATGACTATTTTCAACAACTAGCTGAAGAAATAGTTAGAGTCTGGGTTGTCACTCTAAAGGAAGTGAGAATCTACTTTCAAGATGGGACCTTCACTTTTCTTGGCAGCAATTTGATGGACACTCTCTCTCCAACAGAAATCAAAAGAGTGATAAGTTTGTTGAAAGACAAGGATACTGCTATAAGAGCATGGAGATCAGTTTTAACTGAATGGTTGATTGCAATGGAGGAGAGAAGAGCAAGGGGTAAAGCATAATATGAGGAGAAAAAGAGAAAGTATGATGAGGAGATTAAAATTTATATCAAGAGATCGGAAGAACTTAAAGCAAAAGGATGAGCAGAATCTCCAAAGATGGAATATTTCTAAATGTAAAAGCTGGCTCATTTTCAAGATTCAGAATTGAAATGTTATATGGTTATCCAAAGCAAGACAGACTCAAACTGATAGAAGCTCTAACAAGAACTCCAATCATAGAGGAACTTGAAATTCTTGTATATTTAAAAGACCTCATTAGAGTAGAATCAGAAGTTGCAATCTTTGTCTGATGCTTGTAAATATTCAAACTCAAAATCATCTAATGTACAATTACTGTAATTGTGTCAATTTTTTATTAGTCTTATTTTTCCATTATAACTTGGGGTTAGTCTTGTTAACAGGCATAAATTTGTGTTAAGCAATCTTCTGACAAATTGGGGGAGATTGTTGTGCAAGATATGTCTGTACTTTAACAAGACTAAGTCAAATTGACAATCCTAACTAAGTTGTATTGTAATCTTAGTTTCATTTTTTATTATAACATTTAAATTCATTAAAAATATCAAAAGAGCATACATGAGTCTTTTTCTTTAAACAGTATCAAGCCTAAGAATTCTATCTGGAAGAAGATCAAGAAGATCATGCCTTAGAAGAATTATGGAGAAGTTTGGAGTTGAATAAATCTGTTTTAGGAAAAATGTTCTAAGTCAAGATCTCTACAAGTCACAAATTTAGTGTTATAGAGAAGTCATTCGAGAACTCCAGATTGACTTATAGGGAACTCAGGAAAGCTACTAGAGAACTCAGAGATATCGACAAGCCAAATTGAAGACATGAAGATTGGAGATATCGACAAGTCAATTCTTCACTAGGGAACTCAGAGTTATCGACAAGTCAACATTCATTAGAGAAATCTGAGTTATCGATAAGTCAAATTTCACTAGAGAACTCAGAGATAACGATAATCTAAAATTCACTAGAGAACTCTGAGTTATCGACAAGTCAAATTTGACTAGAGAACTCTGAGTTATTGACAAGTCAATAAGTCAATAGAGAACTCAAAGACATCGATAAGCCAAAGTGAAGATATGAAGATGAGAGATCTCGATAAGCCAAATTCTCTTATAGAGAACTCAGAGACCTCTACAAGTCAAATCAACTATGGAGTATTAGAGATCTCGATAAGTCAATATACTTATCGAGATGTCAAGATCTCTATATGCCTAACTGGAGATCTCGAGGTAAAATCTCAAAGTACAAATTTCAGACCAGTTCAATATCCAAGATTAACAATCGACAAACAATCCAACCAGTTGGATTGACAAGTCTACAAAAAGCAGCTTGAAGAGTGTGCAAGATCAAGGGTGAAGATTAACTGACAAAGGAAGATCAAGATTAACACAGTATGCAAAGATATGCTAAGCCAGAAATGGAAGATATACTTTTCCTAAAATGGAAATGATAAGTGACAGTTTACTAAAGTGAATAGCATCTATTATTGTACACTGTGTAAAGCAGTAGTTAACTATCATATAAAGTTAACACTGGTCCTTTGTTAGGAGTAACAATTTAGATAAGGAAAATCTTGTATTTCTCTCAAGGAAGAAGCTAAGCTCTTTATTAACAAAGAGCCTAGAAATTTTGTAGTAAAACATTCTTAATTTTAATATAAAATTAAGTGAGTTTTGAAAGATCTGTGCTTACTGTTATTGATTGTTTAATTTCAGTATTAATACATATCACTGCAAGATTTACATTTACTTTGTTCAAATCATAAATACTTCAAGAAAGCATAAAAACACAAAAACACATTCACCCCCCCCCCCTTTCTGTGTGTAATTCATTACCTAACAAGTGGTATCAGAGCAAAATCTGAAAGTAAACAGATTCAAGGTCTTGGAAGAATGAATACACAGAAGATCAGTAGCATCAAAATTCCTACCTTTGACAAAGCTAACTACACTCTTTGGAAAAAGAAAATGTTGTTGTTTATCAGGATGGCCAATCCACTCTATATTCAGATTCTCAAAAATGGGCCCTTCACTCCTATGGTTAGAGTTGAGGAATCTACAGATGGTGATATGGTCATTCCAGCTCATTATGCTCCAAAAGATCCTTCTGAGTACACTGAGCCTGAAAAAGAGAAAGTTTCCCTGGATAGTGGTTTGCAGCTGATGTTGATAGAGTCACTTGACAATGTAATGTACAACAACATTGTCAACTGTGACACTTCTAAACAGATCTGGGAAAAGATTGAAATACTCTGTGAAGGAACTGAGGAAGTTAAATTTAATCAAAGAAGGATACTGATTGCACAATATGAGGGTTTCATGGCTAATCCAAAAGAAAGTATCACTGATGTGTTTGAAAGGTTTAATAAGCTGATAAATGACTTGCAGCTCCATGACAAAAACTATGAAGCTGAAGAAGTGAACTTGAAATTTTTGCTTACACTCCCTGATCATTTGGAACAGAAAATTTCAGCAATCAGAGAAGGGAGGACTTGAGCAGAATAACTCTAGAAGTTCTGTATGGAATCTTAAAAACATATAAATTAGAAATGATTCAAAGAAAATCATTAAGAGCTGGCCAATGGCATGTTGTAGATGGTTCAAGTGCTCTAATTGTCAATGAAAGCCAGACCTATAATGATGAGCCAAGATCCTAGACTCCGGTTGCCTCAACAAGTGAGCAAAGAACCAATGATTCACAGGAACAAGTCATTCTGGAATTGGAAGAAGATGAGTTCTACACCCTGGATGAACTTGATTAGCTTGATCAGTCAATGGCCTATTTAGCAAGAAAGTTCTCTAACATTAGAGTAAAGAAGCCAAGATTCTTCAAGGGTAAAGGACAATCATTCAACAAAGACAACAGCTGGAAATGAAAAGGGAAGTACATATCTGATAGCAAAAATGGTTACAAAATTGGATTTGTTGACAGATCAAATATAAGGTGCTTCAATTGTGATGAACTAGGCTATTTTGCTACAGAATGCAGGAAACCCAAGAAAGCAAAGAAAGACAAAGCTTATCTTGAATTGGAAGTAAAGTATGAAGCTCTTCTGAAGAAACAGCAAAGGAAAGCTTATATTGCAGAGGGAAAAAGTTGGGATGATTCTGATAATGGTGAAGATGAGGAAGTTGGAAATTATGCACTAATGGCCTTGGAGCAAGGAGAGTCATCCTCATCAAAATCACAGGTTCCAACTCTCACCACCACTGATTTAAATGTGAGTCAATATAAGGACACCGTAGAGAAGATGAGCACATAAATGTTTCATATTCATACAAGTATGGTTGTTGTTAATGAAGAAGTTAGCAGACTAACGAAGATAAATGAGAAGCTTAAAAATGAGAAACAAGAAGCTGAATTATTGTTGGTAGAGCTTGAAGCTGTAAGACAAGAGAATGTATATCTGAAGAACAAGCTCAAGTGTGCAAGTGAGACTGAAGCAGTGTTAAGAGAGAAGCTTGAAAAAAATGAAGTTAAATTGAAGTCCTTCAAGAATGCATCTGAGTTAGTTGGATAATACCATGAGAAAAACAAGCCATGTGCAAATATTTCTATAGGTCTTGATTATGATGCCTTGAACAGCAAGAAGAAAAATATAGGTGACAAAGGGAAAGCAACATAAAATGAAAATGTTCCAATAATCCTGAAAAAGGTTGATTCACCTATGTTCAAGGCATGTGAAGTTAACTTCAGTAAAGAAGAGTTGATTATCATGCAAGAAATTACTGATGAAGACAATGAGAAGAAAGATGTAGAAGTAACTCAATCTTTCAAAGCTGAAGAGAAGCTCATGGATAACCAAGGTTCCAAGACACTTGTCAAAGAAACCAAAACTGAAGATGCAAGAAAGAAAAAGAAAAATAGAAATGGGAAAATTGGGATAAACAAAAGCAATAATTATTCTTATGTTGCAGATGCTCCAAGAAAGAAATATGAAAAATGTGGCTCTGTGAATCATCTAACTCACCTTTGTAAAAAGGTTGTTAGCAAGCCAGCAGAAGGAGCCTGTAAATACAATGAAGCAGATGCAAATGATCCCTAATCATTCTGTGACAAGTTTGATTGCATCCCTTACAACTTGAAAGTAATGAAAAGTTGCCACAAGCTAAGTGTAGACCTTAAAGAACCAAAATTGGGTCTACAGTAGATAGGGAAAAAGCACAACAATCAATGAATTCTATTTTATCTGAAACAACTCATTCTACTTCTGCTAAATCATTTAATAAGAAGAAAGTGCCCAACACTACTTGGGTTGCTAAACACACTTAAAACTCATTGTGTGCAGGTAAAAATGAAGAAGGTCATATGGATCATAGACAATGGGTATTCCAGATATATGACAGGTGATAAGGCCCTGCTATCACAATTTGAGGAGAAAGCTGGCCCTTTGGTGACCTTTGGAGACAACAGCAAAGGATTCACAATGGGATATGGCAAGATTGTTTCTAGAAATATTGTCATTGATGATGTAGCACTGGTAGCTGGTCTAGAAGTGAATCTTATCAGTGTTAGCCAATTTACAAACAAAGGTTTTGAAGTTTTATTCAATAAAGAAGAATGCACTTTTATCAGCAAGAAAACTGGTGAAGTTGCTCTGAAAGGAGCAAGAAAAGGAAGCTTGTTTGTTGCAGACTTAGACTCAACAAATAAGGATGGTATTTTTTGCTTCTACACCAAGGAATCAGAAGAACAAAGCAAGATATGGCATAAAAAGTTGTCTCACTTAAATTTCAAGGCAATTAACACCTTGGTCAAAAAGGAGTTAGTAAGAGACATGCCTAATCTGGAGTTTGCTCAAGTTGAAGTATGTGAAGCTTGTCAGAAAGGAAAAATTAAAAGATCAAGTCACAAGTCAAAAACTATGAATTCTATAAGTGCACCATTTCAGCTTATTCACATGGACTTGTTTGGACCAGTAAATGTCTTATCAATTTCAAGGAACAAATATGCACTTGTGATGGTGGATGATTTCTCAAGATACACTTGGGTAGAATTCATGCAATCTAAAGGTGAGACTCCACACATCATAATTGAGCACATCAAGAAGATAGAAAAACAGGCCGAAGATCATAATTGTGTAAAAAGATTGAGAAGTGATAATGGAACAGAATTCAGGAATGCAATATTGAGTGATTTCTGCAAAAGCAAAGGCATTGGTCAAGAATTCTCAGCTGCTAGAACACCTCAACAAAATGGAGTAATTGAAAGAAAGAACAGAACATTAGTTGAAGCTTCTAGAACAATACTGCAAGATGCTAAATTACCAACAAGTTTCTGGGAGGAAGCTGTTAACACTGCATGCTATACTCAAAACAGATATTTTATTAACAAGGCCCATGGCAAATCACCTTACTCAATAATGTCTAAGAGAAAGCCTATTGTAAAGCATCTTCATGTGTTTGAAAGCAAGTGTTACATTTTAAAAGACAACTCTGAATATGTGGGAAAATTTGACTCAAAGGTTTTTGAAGCAATTTTTCTGGGATATTCATTGGAGAGGACTGCCTGCAAGGTCTATGTGATTGATCAAAAGAAGATTATGGAAATCACAAATGTGACTTTTGATGATGACAAGTGTCCAGCCTTGGAATGCCTTGATGAAAATGAAGCTGAAGTCCTTGTATTTGAAAACCTCAATATTGATAGTGATTCTGATGGTGAAGATGAAGTCAATGAACAACAGATGTTGTATGAAGAGACTAATGAACAGGAAAATGATGGAAATGGAAGCTCATCTCAAACACCTGAATTTGATAGCACAAACTCAAGGGGAGAAAGAGAAGAAGGATCTACAAGTCATGCCAATGATGAAGAAAATGATGAAAGCACAAGTCAACAGACTCATACAAGGAAGTGGGATATAAGTCATACTAGAGAAGCAATTATTGGTGATCCTACTGCTGGTGTGCTGCTAATGAGTGCCTACTTGCATACTTTCTGTCTCAAGTAGAGCCTAAGAAAACTGAAGAAGCACTAATGGATCCTGATTGGATATCTGCCATGCAGGAAGAGCTGAATCAATTTGAAAGAAATGAAATTTGGGAGTTAGTTCCTGCATCAAAGAACAGAAGTATAATTGGAACAAAATGGGTGTTTAGGAACAAGATGGATGAAAATGGTATAGTTACCAGAAACACGGCAAGGTTGGTTGCTAAAGGCTACTCACAGGAGAAGGAATTGATTATGATGAAACTTTTTCTCTAGTTGCAAGACTTGAAGCAATAAGAATTTTTCTAGCATTTGCTACACACATAAATTTCAAAGTGTATTAAATGGATGTCAAGAGTGTCTTCCTAAATGGTGAGCTAGAAGAAGAGGTTTATGTTCAACAGCCACCTGGCTTTGAAGATCCAGATTTTCCAGATTTTGTGTAGAAGCTACTCAAGGCTCTATATGGACTAAAGCAGGCACCTAGAGCTTGGTATGATACATTATCAGAATTCCTACTTAAATATGGTTTTACTAGAGGTACTATAGAAAAGACTCTCTTATACAAGAAATATGGTGAAGATATGATCCTAGTTCAGATCTATGTGGATGACATTATCTTTGGTTCTACAAATGAGAAGCTCTACTAGAGATTTTCTAAGCTTATGCAGAGTGAATATGAAATGAGTATGATGGGGGAATTAAGTTACTTTCTTGGACTTCAAGTTAGTCAAAGAAGTTATGGGATCTTCATCAGCCAAACTAAATATGTCAAGGATTTATTGAAAAATTTTGGTATGGTTGATTGTTCACCTGCTTCTACACCTATGTCTACAGCAACAAAGTTGGATGAAGATAGAAAAGGCAAGAGTGTAGATATTTCAAGCAATAGAGGAATGATTGGATCATTGCTTTACTTAACTGTAAGTAGACCAGACATCATGTTTGCAACATGTCTATGTGAAAGATTTCAAGCCAATCCAAACGAATCACATTTGATGGCTGTAAAGAGGATTTTCAGATACTTGAAGGGGACACCAAACTTGGAATTATGGTATCCTAAGGGAATTGGTTTTGAAGCTGTTGGCTACACAGATGCAGATTTTGTTGGATGCGGGGTTGATAGAAAGAGTACTAGTGGAAGCTGTCAATTTCTTGGACAAAGACTTGTATCCTGGTATAGCAAGAAATAACAATATGTATCAACTTCTACAACAGAGGCTGAATACATAGCTGCAGGAAGTTGTTGTGCTCAAGTGCTTTGGATTAGAAATCAGCTAATGGATTATGGCCTAGTGTTACACAAAATTCCTATCATGTGTGACAATACTAGTGTTATATCTATAATAGCTAATCCAGTTAATCATTCTAGAACAAAGCACATTGATGTAAGGTACCATTTTATTAGAGAACATGTTACAAATGGTACCATTGAGCTCATTTTTGTTCCAACAAAAAAACAATTAGCTGACATTTTTACTAAATCTTTGGATGAAGCAACTTTCACTAGACTTGTAGGTGAAATTGGAATGCTCAACTCTTCATCCTAAGGCAAGAACTCAGCTAAGGTGTTACAGCAGATTAATTTCTAATAAATCAAAATTAATTTGATTTAATTAGAAATTAACTGAAATATGAATTATAAATATTTCAGAAATCTCTGCATATTTATTTTTCAAAAAAAATTAACTTGGAATTTTTCAAATTCTAAGTAAACTGCTAAGTTGTTAATTTACATCCTTAATATGTAAAATTAACACAAGGCAGACTTAAAATGATCAAAAGTATATAGAGAATTGAGTTCTCGATAAGTCTAACTGACTTATCGACAAGTCATTTTAAGACTTCTCGAGTGAGTTCTCGATAAGTCAATTTACTGACTTCTCGAGTGACTTCTCGATAAGCATTATTATAACTTATAAATAAGTCATTGTAGAGTTTTCTAGTAATGTAAACTTATAGAGTTCTCTACAAATATCTTTTTAGACTTATAAATAACTCAGAACTGAAATAATTCAATTTCATAAATTATTTTAGTCAAATACTTTTGGGAAAATTATTTTGATTTTATTTTGAATTTATTCAAATAAAAATTGGAATCAAATTCAGTCCGTTTTGGACAAACTGGGTATATATTTGACATCTCGATAAGTCAATTTTCAGTTCTTTATAAGAGTAATTTAAAATGACTTTTCGATATGTAATTCACCTTCCCAAACTGACTTCTCGATAAGTATGACCCAAACGTCTATTTTTGACTTTTCGATAAGTCATTTGCTTTTACTATAAATACCCAGACATCTTGATACATATACTTACTTACACATTCGAGATCTCAAGTGACCTAGCTTTTCAATCCAAAACCAATTTCTCTCTCATTTTTACTCCTTTCTCACTAATTTTTCTTACTCATTCACTCTCAATAAACATAAATGGCACTCAATGTTGTTAGAGCTACTATCCCAGAGAAAGGAATAAACTACCTAGCTTTTACTGATGCTAACTAAACCCCTGATAGTTTCAAGGGGTTTGTAAAATTCTTTCATGAATCCTATCTTGCAGGAGCTTTAACTATTAACCCAGTCTTGTACTTGGATGTTCTGCATGAGTTTTGGACATCAGCTGTGGTAAGGACTGTTGTGAATGACAACATTGTATCTCTGGTGATAACTTGCTCAGTTGGAGGACAACAGATAGAGTTCAATGAGCAAGATGTGAATATAGCTTTGGGTCTTCCAACTGCAAACTTGGTGGAGGTGCCAACCCAGGATGATCTGACTGAGTTTATGGACTTCATCAACTATGATGGAAGAATCAACTTGTCAAACTTGAATAGGACAAACTTAAGAAAATAATGATCCTTTGTGTTTGATTCTGTAGTGAGGGCCTTCACATGCAGGAAGACAGGGTATGACAACATCTCAAATATGGTGCAAAAGCTGGTGTACTCAATAGCCCACAACAGACACTTGAATGTTGGTCTATTAATCCTGGAAGAACTTGCAACCAGGCTGACCATGCCCCTGTCTGCTAAAGGTAAGGAAATCTTCTTTCCTAGATTCATTATGTCTACTTTAAATCATAAAGTAGCAGACATATTTTTGTTGAATGGTATAGATAGCACTAAAATAGACAATTATAAGCATGTGTCCAAAATAATATTTGGTTCACTTACTACAAAGAATAAGGTAAATGTGAGTCTGAAAATCACTCCATTTATGATGGAGATATTTAGGACTTACCCTTATCCAATGCCTGACATGAGATCCAATGCACAATCTAGCATAGCTATGGTTCATGAACCTGTGGAAGTACAAACACAAGTACACCCACAGGGACCTTCCCAAGCTGAAACCACTTCTTCAAACCAACCAATATCAGCTAGGAAACCAACCACCTCATCTTCCTAAAAGGATGAGGTAAGTAAAAAGAAGAGAAAGGAGATCACCTTAACTATTTTGAATGAGAGTGGTGAGGACCAAACAGAAGCTGAGTCACCATTGGTCAAGAGATCAAAGAAGAGTAAGAAATCTGAGCTGACCACTCAAGCCACCTCTGTATCCTCCCAAAAGGATGCAGTTGTAAAAATGGGGACTAAACAGACTCTAGATACATCCTCTCAACAGGGTGTGTTTATTGAAAAGAGCATTAACCCCAATGCATCTTGTATAGAGTCTGCACAGCCTGCACCTGAAGAAATTCAAGTGTATGGTAGGAGAAATAAGGATGGCACACACAGTGAGAGCACATCTATTGAAGCTCCCTCACCTATTCAGGGGGAGCTGCCAACACTCACTTCTGAACAACAACTTCTAATCTCTCAAATTTCTTCTTCCCATACTGCACTTGAATATATTTCTCAAGTGCAAGCTAAATCAAGTGACTTGGTTCAAGAAACCTTGCTCACCACCCAGACACTATAATCAGATGGTGAGAGGCTACTAGCTGGGGTAGACCTTTATGACACCATCAAAACCATGAGGGATTCATCAGTTTTTAATGAAGACCCCATGGAGATCCTAAATGCACCTTCATGTGCAAATTAGTCTTAACAGACTGTTAGGTTTGAGGGTAGTACTCCTGAGGGGGGGCTATCTAAATCCTCTCCAATTCAATTGGAGGTTCCTCATGTAGGAACAACTCCCCTCAAAACCCTAACAGAAATTGCATTAGCAGTTGATGTTAGGAGTACAATTGCCAATGACCCTGCTATGGGAGAGGCAAGTTTATCACATTCATGTGACAGTGCTTTGCAAGAAGCACAAGGGTTTGAGACTGGTGCACATGACAGTAACCCAGTCAAATCCCCTCTAATTCAATTGGAGGTTCCTACTACAAGTGGAGGACAACACACTATCATAAACACAGAGCAATCTGTGAGTAAAACTGTGACTTTAGTCACAGGTGGTTCTACTCCCTCACACCAATCCTCAACCTCACAACCTCAACAACAACACATTCTCTCTCAATGGCTGCAAGAATCTGGCTCTCAACCTACATCTGTAGATGATCTTTTTGTTGAGCATATTTCTGGATTGGCAAATATCTCATAACATCTACTCACTTCTGACATGAGCAATCAAGACTATCAAACCATCATGCTCACATACAATGAAGATGTTAAAAACAGAAGGAGAAGATTGTGAATAATGCAGAAAAAGATGGTAATGTAGATGCATGGGTATATGAGAACTTTGTATTGGAGATGGATCAATTATTGGCTAGGTTTAGGGATGAATATGTCATTATTCTTGGAAGCAATGCCAAGGTCTTGACTCCACAAGATGTCCATGATACAGTAAATGTGGTCTACAAAGCTGAACTCAAGGCTTTTCATCTATTTGGTAAAGCTCTGGAACTCAAGTTGACTGGTCATGAAGACAAGATAAGGAAGCTGGTGAAGGAGAAAATGGATGAGATTGTACCATCTCAAGTACAGATCACCTCCAAATTCAAGCATTTTGATGATCAAATGACTAGAATGGATATGAGTACTATTGAAAAAGAAGTCAAAAATATTAAACAATCCTTCATTGCCCTTCATGATCATTGCCCTTCATGAAGTTGTTCAAAAGCAAATCACCAATATAAATGACTTAAAGGTCAAACTGGAACAGCTTCACCAGAGCAGATTTTCCCTCTACCTTGCTTATGGATGGCATCAAATAAGCTGTGGAAGCAACCTTTGGCTCCATAAGCTCTTATCAGCATGGCTCAACCTCTACAAATCTGCAAATCCAATCTCTCCAAAACCAAGTCTCAGAATTGCAGACCTCTAATGCTTTTCTCAGTGCACAAGTCCAAGCCTTGACTTCTCTAGTCAAGAGTCAACAAATAGACATCCAGAGCCTGGTGGACTCTCATAAGCATCTTCAAATGCAAAATTATGTTGCTTTGGGGGCCAACATGGGGAAGCTCAACATTTCACTGCCTGTTTTACTTGAACAAATAAGGCCAGAGTTACCAACTCCCCTCATCATGCCTATCACCAAGACTAAGGGGGAGATTGAGTCTAGGATTCAACAATCTAGGGATGCTAAGGCAAAATCTAAAGAGCCTGTTCAGGTGGGACAAAGCTCAAGTGCTCAAGTTGATGTTGGAAAAGAAAGACTTATAAGGGCTGCAAAAGGACCAAATTAAGATCAGGATTTCAATGACCTTCTTGCAGCACTAAGAATGTCTCTTCAACACAACTATATGGCCTGTAAGAAAGCTTTGGGCAACAATATCAATTTCATAAGAGCAGTAGTGGTGAAAGTTGATAATTTTCTAGAGAAAGGAATGTCATGAACATCAATGATGGTGGTGTGGACAGGTGTCTCTAGGTGACTCTTCCATATCTTCAAACTTTAAGAGCATCTGAACTGGATGTAATGATTGACAAAGTGTATCCAGTTATTCAAGAGGACACTTAACTTTTCCAAGAGCTCAAAAAGGCACAGATAGCAACTTTTCCAGAAGCCTATGTATATCCACATAAATGAGTAGTTTATGTCTGTCCAACAACCAGTCAAGCAAGACATCTCATTGTTCCTAAACATTGTGTAAAATCAAACATGAGGTTGATCATGAACTTACAGTCTGATCTAAAGCACAAAAGGAACAAGAAGCAAAAGGATGTGGAGATGATAAAAATCTTGGACAAATATCTTATAAATCCTGACACCATGTTGCCAAACACTCAATATAATTTAAGGAAAATGAGGATGATGATGAGCAGAAGGATGACAAACAAAAGCCTTCTGGCTCAAATCCAAGTCAAGCCTCTAAAGAAACTAGTAGCAAGGACAAGAGACAAGGAGAAAAGGAGGATGAAAAGAAGGATGATGACAAGAAGAGAGGAAATGAGAGGAGAAGCAAGAAGAGACATGATGGCTCAGAACCACAACAAACCCTAAAAATCCAAACACAACTAGCTCAACCTTTAGCTCAAACTTCAAAGTCAACAATCTCAAACATCAAACCACCTCAAACCTCTAAGCCCAAATTTCTATACAGACAAACTGCTAACTCTTTTCTAAAAATCCCAATCACCACAAGCCAAAGATCTCTCAAGAAAATCATAGACCTACCTTCTGTCAAACCATAACATAAAACTCATTTCAAGTCTATTGGGAGAAAACCTAAGAAAGCTAAGCCTACTGAAAAAGTTGAAGTTACTAAAAGGGCCATCTGGAATTGTTTCAAGCAGAAGGATTTTCTACCCTTAAACTGGTGTTGTTCATATGAAGACTATTTTCAACAACTAGTTGAGGAAATAGTTAGAGTCTGGGTTGTCACTCTAAAGGAAGTGAGAATCTACTTTCAAGATGGGACCTTCACTTTTCTTGACAGCAATTTGATGGACACTCTCTCTCCAACAGAAATCAAAAGAGTGATAAGTTTGTTGAAGGACAAGGATAATGCTACAAGAGCATGGAGATCAGTTCTAGCTGAATAGTTGATTGCAAGGGAGGAGAGAAGACCAAGGGGTAAAGCAGAATATGAGGAGAAAGACATACTCAAACTGATAGAAGCTCTAACAGGGACTCCAATCATTGAGGAACTTGAAATTCCTGTATATTTAAAAGACCTCATTAGAGCAGAATCAGAAGTTCCAATATTTGTCTGATATTTGTAAATATTCAAACTCAAAATCATCTAATGTACAATTGTTGTAATTGTGTCAATTTTTATATTAGTCTTATTTTTCTATTATAACTTGGGGTTAGTCTTGTTAACAGGCATAAATTTATGTTAAGCAATTTTCTCACAAATTGGGGGAGATTGTTGTGCAACACATTCTTGTACTTTAACAAGACTAAGTCAAATTGATAACCCTAAGTAAGTTGTATTGTAATCTTATTTTGCATTTTGTATTTTAACATTTAAAGTCTGTAAAAATGTCAAAAGAGCATACTGGAGTCTTTTTCTTTAAACAATATCAAGCCTAAGAATTCTATCTCGAAGAAGATCATACCTCAGAAGAATTATGAAGAAGCTTGGAGTTGAATAAATCTGTTTTAGTACAAATGTTTTAAGTCAAGATCTCTACAAGTCACAAATTTAGTGTTATACAGAAGTCATTCGAGAACTCCAGATTGACTTATAGAGAACTCAGGAAAGGTACTAGAGAACTCAGAGATTTCGAAAAACCAAACTGAAGACATGAAGATTGGAGATATCGACAAGTCAATTCTTCACTAGAGAACTCGGAGTTATCGACAAGTCAACATTCATTAGAGAAATTTAAGTTATCGATAAGTTAAATTTCACTAGAGAACTCAAAGATATCGACAAGCCAAAATTCACTAGAAAACTCTGAGTTATCGACAAGTCAAATTTGACTAGAGAACTCTGAGTTATCGATAAGTCAACAAGTCACTAGAGAACTCAGAGATATCGATAAGCCAAAGTGAAGATATGGAGATGAGAGATCTCGATAAGCCAAATTCTCTTATAGAGAACTCAGAGACCTCTACAAATCAAATCAACTATGAGTATTAGAGATCTCGATAAGTCAATATACTTATCGAGATGTCAAGATCTCTGTATGCCTAACTGGAGATCTCAAGGTAAAATCTCAAAGTACAAATTACAGACCAGTTCAATATCCAAGATTAACAATGAACAAACAATCCAACCAGTTGGATTGACAAGTCTACAAAAAGCAACTTAAGGAGTGTACAAGATCAAGGATGAAGATTAACTAACAAAGGAAGATCAAGATTAACACAGTATGCAAAGATATGCTAAGCCGGAAATGGAAGATATATTTTTCCTAAAATGGAAATGATAAGTGACAATTTACTAAAGTGAATAGCATCTCTTATTGTACACTGTGTAAACCAGTTTTTAACTATCATATAAAGTTAACATTGGTCCTTTGTTAGGAGTAACAATTTAGATCAGGAAAATCTTGTATTTCTCTCAAGGAAGAAGTTAAGCTCTTTGTTAGGTCATACACACTATAGAAGGGGGTTGAATACAGTATTTATCACAATCAAATCGAATATAAGAACACAAGTAACAGAAAACAGATTTTATTCAACACAATAAACTCTGTTACAATATGGAACTATCCTCTCTCAATGATGAACAACTTATCACGAGAGCTGCTAGGGTTACAATAAATAATAACTTCGATTATGATAACACATATAGTGTAAACCCTATGTCTGTGTTTATATACTACACAGTTACAAGATAATCTCTAATTGATATGGAATATAATTCTGCTTCCTAAAATATATCAACTAGTTATCTTTTCTTCCAAGTATTCTATTCTTCATAGAATTCCTTCTTCATGCATATCTCTTCTTGCGTTTATCTTGATCTTCTTTCCTTTCAATCAGCCATTCCTTAACTGTTCATCCTCCCGCACTTAAGTTCTGATATCCATCTTCTGATAATTATCTCCTAATAATTTAAGTACTGATATCCTTAAGTTCTGACTTCCAGTAATTGCTGATTTCAGTAAGTACTGATTTGTTCTGTTAAGTAAGATCTGAAAACTAAACACAAATCATATTAGTCATGACATTATCAAATATATCTAACAATCTCCCCCAACTTGTAAATTAGCATAATATACAAGTTAAACAGATATTTGATGATGTCAAAAACATTAAGTACAAATGCATGAGAATTTGACTAGATAACTACAACTTACAGTCCTTAAAGCTTTACCATCTTTAACTTCTGATAACAGCTTCAGTCTGTATACACATCAGAATTTATGCAGTTATAGATCTTTGACTTGGCTTCAATTACTGATCTCTTTGATATCAGGAGTTGTTCTGAGATAATTCCTTAAAAGACTTCTCTCAGCATATTCAAGTTCATTGACCATCCTGCTTTTAGCATTCTTCAATTCAACTGTATCTTCACCAATTTGAAAGATAGCAGCCCTGAGTTCATTTATTCTAGCTTTTCTTATGTACTGATCTAGTCTGATCAAATATGCCTTGTCAGACTCAAGATTGAATTCCACAGCCTTATAACCCAGAAAGGTAGTTATAATCTTAGCAGAGTTAGGCTTCATCTTGACAATATCACCCTTGTGATCTCTGTACTTGGGACAGTATGTGTTGTCAGACTTTACAGAGTAAAGCTTCTTCTGTCTCTGAATTTGAGTCTTTAAATAATTTGCAGCACTATCTGTTAATCTGTTCTTCACTTGAAGTAGGAATAGAACATGTTCTAGTTCCTCAAAATGCTTCAGTGGTATAGCATTCTGCCTAATATGGTATACCCTTCCATCTGTCATAAAATATAACAAGATGTGTTCTTTCAAAAATGTATGGTAAACCATCTGTACAGATTCAAGCTGATTCAATCTTTCAGGAGTTGCTCCAACACCTGGTTCACTTAAAGAAGTTGGATCATTGGTTGTGTTCTATATTCTTCTTTCATCAGCACTACCCAATCCATATTTATCTCTTGCTTCTTTTCCTGTAACCACTCTTGTTTCAAAACCACTTATTGCAGTCTTCAAAGGTTGAGTCTGTTTAGCTTTGGTGAATCCTAGTAGGAGTAACTTTGAGGGTTTAACATGAGCAATGTCAGAGGTTTCCTTTAACTTATCTTCTGATATCAAGCCAACTTGAGCTATGTCAGAGGTTGCTTGCTTCAGTGTCATATCAGAACTTACTACATCTTGACTCTGAACAACTTGAGCCATGTCAGAGGTTGTTTGAGAAATCTTCTTTGAAATCAGAGTAAGATTAGCATCTTCATCAGATATTTCTTCATCCATAGCAGGCACATAAACCTTTATAGGTTCACCAACTTTTTCTTTGCCCTTGGACCTTGGATCTATCTCCATTTGTGATTTGGCCTTGGTTGCCTCAGGATTTGTCCTTTCTTTTATCACAATGCCTTTAGCCTTAGGAAGTTTCTTTTCAACAACAGAAGCTTTAGATTTGGAGTTGACTTTTTCTAACATAAGTCTAGCTTTTTCTTCCTTTAGACTCTCAAAGTCCAATCCTGGATTTTCTTTCAGAAATAACTGTCTTGAAATTTCCTCATCAAGTTCCAGATATTCATCAGAACTTATCCTTTTACCAGCATCAGAACTTATTCTTCTCCCAGTATCATAACTTGTTCTTTGACTTGTAGTTCCAGCTTTGCTTGATGAAAAACCTTTACTTGCACATGACCTCTACCCATTCCAAAGTTTCCCTTGTCATCTTTTTCATCATCCTTTCCCTTCAGTGTCTTAACAGTTTTGCATTTGGACTTAATTACTTTCTCCCCCTTTTTGCATCAGCAGGTAAAAGAAGAGAGAGAAGCAATTCCACTGAGGATTGGATTTCATTGAGTTGAGATTGCTGAGAAGCTTGATTCTTCAAAATTTCATCAATCTGAGCCTGTTGCTTCTCCTGGGTTTGCTCAATGTACTCAATTTTGTCAAAAGTAGGTTTGAAAAACCTTTTCTTGTCCAGCTTGGCAACCATATCTTGCTGATTTAAGGATTCTTGAATCTTGTCTACCTTGGCCTGAGTTACAGATTGTTGACCTTAAAGGTGCCTTGTACTGAGTGTAGTAACCCTGAGCTGTGTCTTGAAATCATCATTGACTAACATCTCATCAGCTTTTGTCAAGTGCTCAGTAAGTATGTTTGAAGTAGGAACAAAATCAACTTTGTTCCATTCCTTAGTCCACTCTTGTCCTCTAGGAGTTTCACTCCAAGGTACTGGTGCATCTCCTCTAACAAACTTCTTGATTAATTCATCTTTGTTTGGAGCTTGTTGAAGTGCATGTCCAGATGGACCCGCTGCATCAGCATCTACAGTGGCAGCAGCTTCACCAGTAACTTCATCATTATCAGCATCAGAACTTACAGAGTCAGCATCCTCTGATAAAAGAACAGTATGAGAGGCTATTGAGGCTTCAACATCATCCTCTAAGTGCTGATCTCCAACTAAGTTTTGATCAACATCCATATTCAGATGCTCACCTAAAATCTGATCTTCAGTATCTAGATGTAGAGAAGGTGTTGTAGGCAATTCTAGATTAAAATCAGCATCAAGAATTGGTGTTTTTGGTGGAGTGATCTGAGTTGGTGGAGCTTCTAAGTACAAAACCTCAGGTACAATCAGATTATGAATATCAATCTCAGCACTTGTACCTGGGTCATCAGTATGTACTTGTTCAATTACAGGAGACATAAGAGGTGTAGGTACTTGCTCTGAAATATTCCCTTGTTCTTGAATAGGAGATTTTTGAGCTGATTCAGCAGTAGGAAGTAATTCAATTACTATAGGTTCTGTTGGGATCAGAGATTCCTGACCCCCTTCCTTAGCTGCTTCTTCCAGAGTTTCTTCAGAGTGTGATGATACACTGATAACCCTCCTGGCTCTTTGCTTTTTAAGTCTCTTTGCAGAACTAGAGACTTTGGGAGCTTCATCATCAGAATTTAGCTTTCTAAGCCTTTTTAGGGGCCTAGAACTCCCAATTTCAGTATGCTTCTGAGAAGAGACCTTCTCAGCTTCTATAACAACAGGTTCTGATATTGGAACATGTTCCTCACTATCTGACTCATCTCTCAGAACAATCCTCCTTCTCTTCTATTGTGTCTGAGGTACAGTCTTAGTCCTCTTAGGTTTTGAAGATAAAGTCCTCACAGGATGTCCTGATGGTGAAGGTTGAGATGTCTGTGATGGTTTGAAATATGTCCTGATGGAGAGTTGAGTAGGTTGAGGTTGAGAAGTTTGAGGTATAGTTGTGGTATGTTCTGATGGCTATTGTGGTGGTTGGGATGTGCTGGTGGGTTGAACATCAGCATTTACCAAGATCTGTTTTACAGACTGAGGTATCTGTAAGGGTCTAACCACTTTTTTCTTATTGTCAGCATTTAACAAATCATTAAAAGCTCTTTTTACAAGCTTAAAGGGTGGAATTAAATCAGTGGTAGGTTGGGGTTCATCAGCACAACAAAAATTATATATAAACTGACAGAATCTAGCAAAGTATACTACATTCCTATCCTCTGTCATCCTATCCCCTATGAAACCTAGCACAGCACTTGCAAAATCAAAGTGAGTTTGATGAATAAGAGCATACCCGATTTGCTGACTCATGATGGGAATAGCATCAAAGTTGGAGCACTTATTGGTGAATGCCTTAGTGATACAATCGAAGAAAAAGCTCCATTCTTTCCTGATATTTGCTTTTTTCAATTGTCCAAGCTTTCCCAAACTTTTCTCATAGCCCAAACTGGCCATGAGCTGTTATAGAACAGGGTCCTCCACTGTTGAGAATGCACAGCCTTCTGGTAAGTGGAGAGCCTTGCGAACTGCTCCAGGAGTAACCACATGTTCAACATCATTTACTTCAAATACGATGCTTGGAGTACCAGTAGCACCACCATCATCAAAATGCCCAGTTCGCCAAAACGTCAGAACTTGTTGGCTTGAAATAGTTTGAGGTTGGGTCAAAGCATACCCAATCTCACTATTTGCTAAGAAATATTGCACAAAGTGCAAATCTGATGGAGCTTCAGCCTTGGTCAAGATTGCAGCATAGTTTTTTGGTACAAACTTAGCTCCATCAAAAATTAAATCCTTGGGTGCCATGAGAAATAAGTGAGAAATAAAATTGCCTGTAAGGTGTTTGATAAAATGTCTGTAGAGAAACCGTCAGAAAAAGCGAGAGAGAATAAGAAAAGAGAGAGAGTAAAATAAAAATGAAAATAAAAGATTTAAAAGTCTTTTATCTCTTTTACTTAGACACCCCACGTGATAGCAGTTAATAAGGAGTGGAACAAACCTTTACACCTGTCAAACATGCAGCAGTTAAGGCAAAAGTTAATGGGCACGGTAAATAAGCAATTATTACTTTGTACGTTCAGTTTAAAAAAAAAACTGTTCCCACTAAATAAATGATTATTATTGCTTTATCTCTCATAAACCAATATCCTGGAAAATATGATTGTTCAAGTAATGACCAAAAATTAACCAAGTAAATAAATACTGCCACGTCAGCATCAGAACTTGATTATTATCATAATTTAAAAGTCATCAGAATATGGCTTCTTAACTCGAAAAGTGAATGTTTATTCATGTAATTCTTCAAACAAATACTGATATGGACACATCAGAACTTAATCTTCAGAACTTCTATCAGAACTTGTCCTCAGAATTTATACAACTGACAGTTGAACTGTTCATCTAAAACAACATTTATCACCACAGTAATTTTCATCATTCATATGGAGGTAAGTGTGTGCAATAAGCTAAATATCAGACAAAGAGTAAAGTCTGATTCACTTCACTACATCTTAGAAGTAAGGCATAACTAAGAACTTTGCTCAAAATCTGTCATTATTCTGAAGTCTACTGTAGAATGAGTTCATGCATGAGTCCACCTCAACTGTTTTGTGCTCATTTTATGCATCTTTTTGAAATTCCTTTTTACAGTGGCTCCTCAGTGTAAGTGAGTCACAACTGCTTATCAGAATTTATGCTATAATCAGAGTATTTCTCCAGTAATCAGAGAATGTGAAAAATCACCAAGAAAATTTTATTTTGCTTTTCTAATGCATATTACTTAATACCAGCAATGCACTTGAGTCTACCCTTCCACATTTTTACTCTAGATCTCAAAGGAGTACCTGATTTTTATTTCTTTTTCTTTTTCTTTTGATAAGTGAGGTTTTTCAGCACTTAGTACATCCATCAGATCTTAACAGATAAGAAGCACTATTCTAGTTTTTTACTTAGTAATAAGATACACAAAGTAAACTTCCACTAAACTCAATATCAGAATTTGCTTGTGTTAAGAGATTTCCACATAAACAATTACTTCAGACATGGGATATCATTATATTAAAGATTACTAGGTCAGCATCTAGCACAGTTATCCTCATTGGATTGAATAGTCCCAGAAATATTCATATCACTATCAGAGTTTAAAAATTCACATCAGACAACAATCAGCACTTTAGCAAATTTTAATTTAAGCACAGAATACACAAAGATAGTAATATCTGTAAATATTGATCATAAAGTCTGATGTATCAGAACATAAACTAAGCAGATTTAGAGAAAGAACCTGAAACCATTCCAAGTTCATTTACCAATCTTGTAAAAGTAGCTTCACACAGTGGTTTTGTGAAGATATCTGCTAGTTGTTGATCTGTTGGAATAAAATACAATTCCACTGTACCTTCATCCACATGTTCCCTTATGAAGTGGTGCATAATGCTGATGTGCTTTGTCATTGAGTGTTGAACTGGATTACTTGTCATAGCAATAGCACAGTAAATAGGAATTTTAGAATATTTTAACCCATAATCCAGTAACTGATTCTTCATCCAAAGAATTTGTGCACAATAGCTTCCTGCAGCAATGTATTCTGCTTCTGCAGTTGATGTGGAAATTGACTTCTGTTTCTTGCTAAACCAAGAAACTAATCTGCCTCCAAGAAATTGGTAGCTTCCACTTGTGCTTTTCCTGTCAATTTTGCATCCTGTAAAATCTGTATCTGAGTAACCTATTAGCTTAAAGTCTGATTCTCTAGGATACCACAATCCCAGGTCAGCCGTACCCTTAAGGTACTTGAAAATTCTTTTCACAGCTGTTAAGTGAGGTTCTCTTGGATCTGCTTGAAATCTTGCACAAAGACAGGTAGCATACATGATATCAGGTCTACTTGTAGTTAGATAGAGTAATGAGCCAATCATACCTCTGTAATCAGTAATATCTACTGATGTACCAGTATCCTTATCCAAGTTTGTTGCAGTGGCCATAGGAGTGGATGCACTTAAACAATCTTGCATTCCAAATTTCTTCAACAAATTTTTGGTGTACTTAGATTGACAAATAAAAGTTCCTTCTTCATTCTACTTGACTTGAAGGCCCAGAAAATAGCTGAGTTCTCCCATCATACTCATTTGATATCTTGACTGCATCATCTTGGAAAACTTTTTACAAAGTCTGTCATTTATAGAACCAAAAATGATATCATCAACATATATCTACACCAAAAGTAAGTCCTTTCCATGGTTGAGATAAAACAATATTTTGTCAATAGTCCCTCTGTTAAATCCACTTTCCAGAAGAAACTGAGCTAGTGTCTCATACCATGCTCTTGGAGCTTGCTTAAGGCCATAAAGTGCTTTGTCAAGTCTGTAGACATGATTAGGAAATTTAAAATCTACAAAACCTGGAGGTTGTTCAACATATACTTCCTCTTCCAATTCTCTATTGAGAAAAGCACTTTTCACATCCATTTGAAAGACTGTAAACTTTTTGTGAGCAGCATTAGCCAAAAATATCCTTATGGCTTCCAATCTAGCAACTGGTACAAATATTTCATCATAATCAATTCCCTCCTGTTGAGAATATCCTTTTGCAACCAGCCTTGCTTTATTCCTTGTAATTATGCCATCACTATCAGTTTTGTTTCTGAACACCCACTTTGTACCAACAACAGATCTGTTCCTTGGTCTTGGCACTAGGGTCCAGACATTATTTCTTTCAAATTCATTTAACTCTTCCTGCATTGCTTGCACCCAATCAGCATCTTGAAGAGCTTCTTCCACTTTCTTTGGTTCAATCTGAGCGAGAAAAGAGTGATTAAGACATTCATTTGATGTAGCTGTTCTAGTTCTGACACCTGTATCAGGATTTCCAATAATTAAGTCAGGTGTATGTGCTTTAGTCCACTTCCTTGCAGATGTAAGATTTTCTCTAGAACCGGATGCTCCCCCATGATCCATGTTGTCTTCATCAACATTTTTTGATGCTCCCCCTGAAATTATGCTCTCTGAGTTGGATCCTTCAGAATTTGAGTTTCCAGAATTATCAGCACTTGAGTTTCCAGAATTATCAGAACTTGGCCCATCAGAACTTGATGAATCAGAACTTGAAGAGCCTGTTGTAGGTTCTGATGCTTCTTGAGATGTGGTTGTATCTTCAGTATGCTCCCCTTGCACAGGTGCATCTTCCTTTGGCGTAGTCACCACAGTTTCAATAACATCAGAGTTTAATCCATCAGAGTTTGCAGTATCAGGATTTAGACTGTCAGGATTTAGACTGTCAGGATTTATAGTATCATAATTTAAAACTTCATTCTCAAATCTCAGCTGATCATGATCATTGAAATCTTCAAGTCCTGTAATCTTTTTATCATCAAAAGAGACATTGATAGATTCCATGACAACCCTTGTTCTTAAATTGTAGACTCTGAAGGCTTTTGTGGAAAGTGGATATCCAACAAAAATTCCTTCATCAGCTTTTAGATCAAATTTGGATAGCTGTTCAGGATGAGTCTTAAGAACAAAACACTTGCATCCAAATACATGAAAATACTTTAGATTTGGCTTCTTTTTCTTCACCATCTCATATGGTGTTTTTCCATGCTTGTTAATGAGTGTTGCATTCTGAGTAAAATAAGCAGTCTGCACAGCTTCAGCCCAAAAGTAGGTTAGCAACTTTGCTTCATCAAGCATAGTTCATGCAGCTTCAATAAGAGTTCTATTCTTTCTTTCAACAACTCCATTTTGTTGTGGAGTTCCAGGAGCAGAAAATTCCTGCTTTATTCCATGGTCTTTGCAGAACTCTTCCATGATCAAATTCTTGAACTCAGTGCCATTATCACTTCTTATGATCTTCACAGAATCTTTGACCAATTTATCCAGTTGCTTGACATGATCAATCAAAATAGATGCAGTTTCACTTTTTGTGTGCAAGAAATACACCCATGTGTATCTGGTGAACTCATCCACTATGACCATAGCATATTTCTTCTTTGCAATAGACATGACATTCACTGGACCAAATAGATTAACATGTAGTAGGTGATAAGGCTCAAGAATTGAAGATTCAGTCTTGCTCTTGAATGAAGATTTTCTTTGTTTTGCCTTTTGACAGGAATCACAAAGGCCATCAGGAGCAAATACTGATTTTGGCAAACCTCTCACAAGATCTTTCTTGACTAGTTCATTTATCTTGTTGAAATTTAAATGAGAGAGTTTCTTGTGCCAATCCCAGCTTTCTTCAATTGATGCTCTACTTAACAGACAGATTGTAGAACCATCAGAACTTGTTAAAGGTAAGGAGTTTATGTTCTTATTTTTCCTGCAAAAAGAAGCCAGATGGTTAGAATTTCCACAGTTATAACATTTCTTTCTAGGAGCATTAGGAACAGGCTTATAATCATTACTTTTATTCACACCTTCCTTTCCATTCCTATTTTTCCTAGGTGGCTTTACCTTGTTTACATTCTTAACATCTTTCAGCTTATGTTTAAGCTGCTTCTTTGTCATTAAGCCTATGTTTACTTCAGTTGGCTTACCATATTTTGGTTTGTCAGAAGTTAATTTCTCTTTAACTTCTGATTTATCAATATCAGACTTTACAGCTACAAACTTAACAGGATTTACCTTTGGCTATTGTTTAACAACTATAGGCTCAATCTCTACAGTTCCCTTATCATTCTTATCATCTCCATAACCTAAGCCCTTTTTCCAGTTTCCACTACTAAGAATATCCTGAGTTGCTTTACTAGAGTTAGTCCAAGTCCTGATAATCTCTCTTTCCTTTTCTAACTCAGTTTTTAGAGATTCATTCATTTTAAGTACTTCATCCCTAACATAGAAAGCATCATCTCTATCTTTCTGAGTTTGATGGAACATGACTAACTCTTTTTCTAAATAATCATTCCTCTTTTTATAAGCAAGATTTTCAGAAGTTAATCTTTCACATGCTAAAGTTTGATCTCTATAACTAATGAACATGGTTTTAAGATATCTTCTCAACTCATTAATATCATCAGTATGAAAGGCATAAGTAGTTTGAGGTACCTTTAACTCAGCAGCATCAGAACTGCTATCAGCATTTGCCATCAAGGCATAGTTCACCTCACTTTCAGAATCTGAAGTGTATGTCCAGCTTTTCTTCTTTGTGATAAGAGCCTTGCCTTTGTCACTCCTCACTTTCTTGCAATCAGGAGATATGTGGCCTTTCTCACCACAGTTGTAGCATTTGACATTTGTGTATTCTCCTCTATCAGACTTTCCTCCTTTGTCTTCAAATTTTCTAAAACTCTTCTTATCAGAACTTGCACCTTTCCTGGAAGACTTCTTTCCCTTTATGAATTTCCTGTATGCAATCCTTGTGATTCCTTTCACCATAAGAGCACACGGCTTCATCATCTCTTCATCAGGATCCATCTCAGGTAAGCTTTCAGTTTCTGAGTCATCATCAGTATCAGAACTTGATGATTCAGTATCAGACTTTGTGATGAGAGCTTTTCCCTTGCCTTTCCTTGAGGCAACTGTTTTGGGGGATTCCTCCTCAGCCTTAAGAGCAACTGTCCTTGACTTTCTTCCATTCCTCTTGCTTCTTTGTTCCATCTCAAGTTCATGAGTCTTGAGCATCCCATAAGTTTCATCAGGAGTTGTTTCTTCAAGAGCGTAGTTGTCTCTTATAGTGGTGGCCTTCAAATCCCAACATTCAGGAAGAGCTAACAGGAATTTAAGATTTGAATCTTCAAGATCATATTCCTTGTCAAGTAGTGACAAATTATTCAAGAGTTTGACAAATCTGTCATATAAACCAGTTAATGACTCATCGGGCTTTGAGTCAAAGTGTTCATACTCTTGAGTGAGTATAGTCTTCCTGTTTTTCTTAATTGAATCAGTTCCCTGGCATCTTGTCTCCAAGGCATCCCATATCTCCTTTGCAGTCTTGCAGTTGATTACCCTGTTTGACATTACATTATCAATGGCACTATGAAGCAAGTGTCGTACCTTAGCATCCTTAGCAATTGATGAGATATCTTCAGTAGTGTAATCACTCTTCTCCTTTGGTACAGACTTTGCTGGTTCACCTGCAACTACAACAGAGAGTTTGGTTGGCTTGTGTGGTCCTTCATTGATTCTGTCAAGATATTCTGGATCAGTAGCTTCCAGAAACATAGACATCCTCACCTTCCATATGGGATATTCAGATGGTTTCAGTATGGGAACTCTAATAGTCTCATATCGACAGTGGATTTGAGTCTTTGGAGGTTCTTCAATTTTGGTGGGCTTGGTTGGAGTTTGTTCTTCTTCAGACATGATTGTTTTTGGATCTTAAACTGTTTGTGTGTTAACAGAGCTGCTCTAATACCACTTGTTAGGTCACACACACTGTAGAAGGGGGTTGAATACAGTATTTATCACAATTAAATTGAATATAAAAACACAAGTAACAGAAAATAGATTTTATTCAACACAATAAACTCGGTTACAATATGGAACTGTCCTCTCTCAATGATGAACAACTTATCACGAGAGCTGCTAGGGTTACAATAAATAATAACTTCGATTATGATAACACATATAGTGTAAACCCTATGTCTGTGTTTATATACTACACAGTTACAAGATAATCTCTAATTGATATGGAATATAATTCTGCTTCCTAAAATATATCAACTAGTTATCTTTTCTTCCAAGTATTCTATTCTTCATAGAATTCCTTCTTCATGCATATCTCTTCTTGCGTTTTTCTTGATCTTCTTTCCTTTCAATCATCATTTCCTTAACTATTCATCCTCCCGTACTTAAGTTCTGATATCCATCTTCTGATAATTATCTCCTGATAATTTAAGTAATGATATCCTTAAGTTCTGACTTCCAGTAAGTGCTGATTTTAATAAGTACTGATTTGTTCTGTTAAGTAAGATCTGAAAACTAAACACAAATCATATTAGTCATCAAATTATCAAATATATCTAACACTCTTTATTAACAAAGAGCATAGAAATTTTGTAGCAAAACATTCTTAATTTTAATATAAAATTTAGTGAGTTATGAAAGATCTGTGTTCACTGTTACTGATTGTTTAATTTCACTATTAACACATATCACTGCAAGATTTACATTTACTTTGTTCAAACCATAAATACTTCAAGAAAGCATAAAAACACAAAAACAAATTCACCCCCTCCCTCTGTGTGTAATTCATTACCTAACAAGTGGTATCAGAGAAAAATCTGAAAGTAAACAGATTCAAGATCTTGGAAGAATGAATACACAAAAAATCAGTAGCATCAAAATTCCTACCTTTGACAAAGCTAACTACACTCTTTGGAAAAAAAATGTTGTTGTTTATCAGGATGGCCAATCCACTCTATATTCAGATTCTCAAAAATGGGCCCTTCACTCCTATGGTTAGAGTTGAGGAATCTACAGATGGTGATATGGTCATTCTAGCTTATTATGCTCCAAAAGATCCTTCTGAGTACACTGAGCCTGAAAAAGAGAAAGTTTCCCTGGATAGTGGTTTACAGCTGATGTTGATAGAGTCACTTGACAATGTAATGTACAACAACATTGTCAACTGTGACACTGCTAAACAGATCTAAGAAAAGATTGAAATACTCTGTCAAGGAACTGAGGAAGTTAGATCTAATCAAAGAAGGATACTGATTTCACAATATGAGGGTTTCATGGCTAAGCCAAAAGAAAGTATCATTGATGTGTTTAAAAGGTTTAATAAGCTGATAAATGACTTGCAGCTCCATGACAGATACTATGAAGCTGAAGAAGTTGTTAGGTCACACACACACTGTAGAGGGGGCGAATACAGTGTATAATACAATCAAATCGAACTTTAATATAATAAGTAACAGAAAACAAACTTTATTGAAACAATAAACTCCGTTACAGTATGAAACTGTTACCTCTCAGTGATGAACAAATATCACGAGAGCTGCTAGGGTTACAATGAATAATCTTCTAGAATAATATGATAACACTTATAGTGTAAACCCTATGTCTGTGTTTATATACTACACAGTTACAAGATAATCGCTAATTGATATGGAATATAATTCTGCTTCCTAAAATATATCAATCAGATATCTTTTCTTCCAAGTATTCCATTCCTCACGGAATTCCTTCTTCATGCATATCTCTTTTTATGTTTATCTCGATCTTCTTTCCTTTAATCAGCTACTGTCCTTCTCTGATCATCCTTCAGCACTTAAGTTCTGATATCTATCTTCTGATGATTATCTCCTGATAACATAAGTACTGATATCCTTAAGTCCTGACTTCCAGTATAAGTACTGATTCCAGTTAAGTACTGATTTATCCTGTTCAAGTAAGATCTGAAAGCTAAACATAAAACATATTAGCCATGACATTATCAAATATATCTAACAATCTCCCCCAACTTGTAAATTAGCATAATATACAAGTTTAACAGATATTTGATGATGTCAAAAATATTAAGTACAAATGCATGAGAATTAGACTAGATAACTATAACTTACAGTCCTTAAAGCTTTTACCAATTTCAACTTCTGATAACAACTTCAGTCTGTATAAATATCAGAATTTAAGCAGTTGTAGATCTTTGACTTGGCTTCATTATTTTCTGATCTCTCTGATGTCAGGAGTTGTTCTGAGATAGTTCTTCAACAAACATTTCTCAGCATATATGAGTTCATCAATCATTCTCCTTTTGACATCTTTAAGCTCTGCAGTATCTTCACCAGTTTGAAAGATTGCAGCTCTGAGATCATTAATCTTTGCTTTTCTCAACTCTTGATCTAGTCTTATGACATAAACTTTGTCAGACTCCAGATTGAATTTAAGTCCCTTAATACCAAGATATGTTCTAATCTGTGCAGTATTAGGCTTCATATCAACAATATCACCATTGTGATCTCTGTACTTTGGAACATATGTGCTGTCAGACTTAACAGAATAAAGCCTTTTCTGTCTCTGAATCTGTTCTTTTAAGTAGTTTGCAGCAGTCCCTGTTATTCTGTCATCCACTTGAAGTAAGAAAAGTACATGCTCCAATTCTTCAAAATACTTCAATGGAATGGCATTTTGTCTTATATGATAAACCCTACCATCTGTCATGAAATACAACATGATGTATTCTTTCAAGTAGGTATGATAAACCATCTGTACAGATTCCAGTTGATTCAATCTCTCAGGAGTTGCTCCAATACCTGGTTCACTCAAGGAAGTTGGATCATTGGTAGTGTTGTGTACTCTCCTTTCATCAGCACTTCCCAGTACAGTTTTATCTCTTGCTTCCTTTCCAGTGACTACTCTAGCTTCAAAACTACTTGCAGTAGTCTTCAAAGATTGAGTCTATTTTGCTTTAGTGAATCCTGGTAGGAGTGTCTTTGATCTGATATCAAGTTAACTTGAGCTATGTCAGAGGTTACTTGCTTCTTTTGAATATCAGAACTTACAATTTCTTGACTCTGAACAACTTAAGCCATGTCAGAGGTTGTTTTAAGAACTTTTCTTGAAGTCAGAGCAAGATCATCCTTTTCATCAGTAATTTCTTCTTCCTCAGGAGGTACATAAACCTTGATAGGTTCACCAACCTTTTCTTTACCCTTGGATCTTGGATCTATCTGTGGTTGTGATCTAGCCAATGTTGCTTCAGTATGTGTCCTTTCTTTGATCACAATACCTTTGTGTTTTGGAAGTGGCTTTTTACCAGAAGCTTCAGATTTAGATATTACTTTCTCTGATTTAAGCCTGGCTTCTTCTTCCTTTAAACTTTCCAAGTCCATTCCTGGATTTTCTTGAAGAAATAACCGTCTTGACATTTCCTCATCAAGATCTAAAAGTTCATCAGAACTTAACTTTTTACCAGCAGCAGAACTTATTCTTTTCCCAGTATCAGAACTTGTCCTGTGACTAGCTTGTCTTGATGTAAACCTTCTACCTTGACTATGACCGCTACCCATTCCAGAGTATCCTTGGTCATCATTTCCATCATCCTTTCCTTGCAGTGTCTTGTTAGTTTTGCATTTGAACTTAATTACCTTCTCCCCCTTTTTGGCATCAGCAGGTAGTAAAAGAGAGATAAGTAATTCCACTGAGGATTGGATTTCAGTAAGTTGCGATTGCTGAGAAGCTTGATTTGTCAGAATTTCATCAATCTGAGCTTGTTGTTTCTCTTGAGTTTTCTCAATATAAGCAATCCTATCAATGGTAGGTTAGAAGAACTTTTTCTTATCAATTTTCCAAACTTGTTCCTGTTTGATAAAGTTCTCCTGAATCTTGTGTAGCTCTGTATGAGTAGTTGAATGAAGACCTTGTAAATGTTTATTACTCAATGCAGTGACTCTAAGCTGGGTTTTAAAATCATCAGAATTTAACATTGCATCAGCTTTAGTCAAATGCTCAGCAAGATGTTTTTCAGTTGGAACACATGAAACTGAGTTTCATTCCTTAGTCCACTCCTGACCTGCAGGAGTTTCACTCCAAGGTACTGGTGCTTCCCCGGTAATAAACTGCTTAACCAATTCAGACTTAGGAAGAGTCTGTTGAGGAGTATGTCCGGAAGGACCTGCTGCATCAGTATCTATAACATGAGCAGTTGGAGCAGCATCACCAGTATCTCCAGCATATGCAGCATCAGAACTTACAGAATCAGTATCCTCTGATAAAACAACAGTGTGAGTAGCAATGGAGGCTTCAGCATCCTCTAATTGTTGATCTGATACTAAGTTCTGATCAACAGCCATATCCTGATGCTCACCTAAAGTCTGATCATCAGTATCCAGATGCAGAGAAGGTGTTGTTGATAACTCTGGAGTTTGAACAGCATCAGTAACAGGTGTTGTGGAAGGATTATTTGTTGTTGGAGCTTCTAAGAGAAATACTTCAGACACAACCAAGTGTTGAACATCAATATCAGCATTTGTGCCTGGATCAACAAGAGACACAGATGGTGAGTTAGCCTTGTCAGATACAGCTTCCTGAGATGGAGTGGATGGAGAAGAAGTGACTGGAGCAAATTCCTTGTCTTGTGAGATCAGAGATTCCTGATCCCCTTCCTTAGCTGCTTCCTCTTCATCATCTGAAACTGGCCTTTGTGCCCTCTGTTTCTTGTATCTCGTTGTTGATTTGGATTCCTTGGGAGTTTCAGGAACTGTCATTCTTCTAAGCCGTTTGAGAAGCCTAGATCCCCCAATTCCAGAATCCTTCTGAGAAGTCACTTTCTCAGCTTCACCTACAACAGGTTCTGAAGAAGGAACCTGTTCCTCAGTATCAGATTCATCTCTCAGTACAGTCCTCCTCCTCTTTTGAGGTGTTTGAGGAATAGTTTTTGTTCTCTTTGGATTGGAGGACGAGGGTTGAACAGTCTGTGAAGTAGAGAGATAGGATTTGAGATATGTCCTGAGGGTAGGTTGAGTAGAATGAGTGGTAGGTGCTGAGGATGATGGTTGTTGGGTGTTTGTGGTTGGTTGGACATCAGAGTAAACAAATCTATAAGTATCAGGATCAGCATTTACTAGGATCTGTTTTACAGACTGAGGAATCTGTAATGGTCTAACCACTGTTTTCTTAGTATCAGCATTTACCAGATCATTAAAGTATCATTTTGTAACTCTAAAACGTGGGGTTGAGGAACTGACTAATTGAGGTTCATCAGTACAAAAAGTATATAGAAGTTGACAGAATCTAGCAAAATAGACAATATTTCTATCCTCTGTCATCCTATCCCCAATAAAACCAATTATTCCAGTTGCAAAATCAAAATGAGTTTGATGAATAATAGCATACCCTATGTGCTGACTCAGAATTGGGATAGCATCAAAATTCGAACATTTGTTCCCAAAAGCTTTGGTGATGCAGTCAAAGAAGAAACTCCATTCTCTTCTGATATTAGCCCTTTTTAACTGCCCAAGCTTTGCCAAACTCTTTTCATATCCCAAATCATCCATTAACTCCTGAAGTGCTAATTCCTCTGGAGTTGAAAAAGTACAATTTTCTGGGAGATGTAGAGCTTTGCGTATTGTACCAGGAGTGACTACATAAGATGAATCACCCACTTCAACATATTCTAGTTCGAACTGAGACTGTTACCAAATTTTATTCACAGATAAGCCAAGTAAAGGATTAGACTGAGAAATCAGAACTTAGACCTATACCAGAACTTAACAGTCATCAGAACATAATTTCTTAACTCGAAAAAGGAATGCCCATCTTAGTAAATCCTCATACAAGTTCTGAGTTATACTCTTCAGAACTTAATCATCAGAATATGAAACCAGAGCTTGTCCTCAAAATTTATGCAAAGTGACACAATGACTGTTTATCTAGAATAACAGAGACCTCCACAGTAATTTTCATCATTCAGATGGAGTGATTAGTGTGTGCATTAAGCCAAATAACAGACAAAGAGTAAAGTCTGATTCACTTCAGTACATCTTAGAAATAAGGCATAACTAAAATTTTGCTAAAGAGCTATCATTGTCCTGAAACCTACTGATGAATGAGTTCATGCTTGAGTCCACCTCAACTGTTTTGTGCTAATTTTATGCATCTTTTGAAATTCTATTTTACAGTGGCTTCTCAGTGTAAGTGAGTCACGACTGCTTATCAGAATTTATGCTATTATCAGAGTATTTCTCCAGTAATCATAGAGTGTGAAAAGTCACCAAGAAAATATTTTGCTTTTCTAATGCATATTTACTTAATACCAGCAATGCACTTGGGTCGTCCCTTCCACATTTTTACTCTAGATCTCAAAGGAGTGCCTGATTTTATTCTTTGATCTTTTTGCTTTTTCTTTTGATAAGTGAGGTTTATCAGCACTTAGTACATTCAGCATTTTACTAGTATCAGAACTTAACAGATGAGTAGCATTATTCTAATTTGTGACTTAGTAATAAGATATACAAAGTAAACTTAACTAAGCTCAATTATCAGAATTTGCTAGTGTCATAAGATTTCCACTGAAATAATTACTTCTTACATGGAATCATTTGTTTATTGAAGACTACTAGGTCAGTATCTAGCACAGTTATCCTCATAGGATTGAATAGTTACTTGAACAGACATATCACTTATCAGAGTTTAGAAACATATATCAGACAACAATCAGTACTTAAACGTGTATTTCAATTAAGCACAGAATAAACAAAGAGATTACATTCTGTAAATACTGATCATAAAGTCTGATGCATCAGAACAAAACTAGACAGATTTAGAAAAAGAACCTGAGACCATTCCAAGTTCATTTACCAATCTTGTAAAAGTGGCTTCACATAGTGGTTTTGTGAAGATATCTGCTAGTTGTTGATCTGTTGGAACAAAGTGCAATTCCACTGTACCTTCATCCACATGTTCCCTTATGAAGTGGTACCTGATGCTGATGTGCTTTGTCATAGAGTGTTGAACTGGATTACCTGTCATAGCAATAGCACTTTGATTATCACAGTAAATAGGGATTTTGAAATATGTTAACCCATAATCCAGTAACTGATTCTTCATCCAAAGAATCTGTGCACAACAGCTTCCTGCAGCAATATACTCTGCTTCTCCAGTTGATATGGAAATTGACTTTTGTTTCTTGCTGTACCAAGAAACCAATCTGCCTCCAAGAAATTGGCACCTTCCACTTGTGTTTTTCCTGTCAATTTTGCAACCTGCAAAATCTGCATCTGAGTAAACTATTAGTTTAAAATCTGATTCTCTAGGATACCATAATCCCAGAGCAGCTGTTCCTTTAAGATACTTAAAGATTCTTTTTACAGCTGTTAAGTGAGGTTCTATTGGATCTGCTTGAAATCTTGCACAAAGAGAGGTAGCATACATGATATCAGGTCTACTAGCAGTTAGATAGAGTAGAGAGCCAATCATACCTCTGTAATCAGTAATATCTACTGATTTACCAGTATCCTTATCCAGTTTTGTTGCAGTGGTCATGGGAGTGGATGCACTTGAACAATCTTGCATTCCAAATTTCTTCAGCAAGTTTCTGGTGTACTTAGATTGACAAATGAAAGTGCCTTCTTCATTCTGCTTGACTTGAAGGCCCGGAAAGTAGCTAAGTTCCCCCATCATACTCATCTGATATCTTGACTGCATCAGTTTGGCAAACTTCTTGCAAAGTCTGTCATTTGTAGACCCAAAAATGATATCATCAACATAAATCTGAACCAGAAGTAAGTCCTTTCCATGGTTGAGGTAGAATAGTGTTTTGTCTATTGTTCCTCTGTTGAATCCACTTTCCAGAAGAAACTGAGCTAAAGTCTCATACCATGCTCTAGGAGCTTGCTTAAGTCCATAAAGTGCTTTATCAAGCCTGTAGACATAATCTGGATGTTTGGTATCTACAAAGCCTGGAGGTTGTTCAACATATACCTCCTCCTCCAATTCTCCATTGAGAAAAGCACTTTTCACATCCATTTGAAAGACAGTAAACTTTTTGTGAGCAGCATAAGCCAAAAATATCCTTATGGCTTTTAACCTAGCAACTGGTGCAAATGTTTCATCATAATCAATTCCTTCCTGTTGAGAATATCCTTTTGCAACCAGTCTTGCCTTATTCCTTATAATTATGCCATCACTGTCAGTTTTGTTTCTGAATACCCATTTTGTACCAACAACAGATCTATTCTTTGGTCTTGGCACTAGGGTCTAGACTTTGTTTCTTTCAAATTCATTTAACTCTTCCTGCATTGCTTGCACCCAATCAGCATCTTGAAGAGCTTTTTCAACTTTCTTTGGCTCAGTCTGAGAGAGAAAAGAATTGTAGAGACATTCATTTGAAGTACCTGTTCTAGTTCTGACACCTGCATCAGGATTTCCAATTATCAAATCAGGTGTATGTGATTTTGTCCACTTCCTTGCGGATGGAAGGTTGTCTCTAGAACTGGATGCTCCCCCATGATCCATGCTATCTTCATTTTCATTTTCTGATGCTCCCCCTGAAACTGTGCTGTCTGAGTTGGATTCTTCAGTATTTAGATTTTCAGCACTATCAGAACTTGGCTTATCAGAACTTGACGAATCAGAACTTGAAGAGCCGGATGTATATTTTGATGTTTCTTGAGCTGTGGTAGGATCTTGAGTATGCTCCCCCTGCATAGGTGCATCTTCCCTTGGCGTAGCCACCACAGTTTCAATAACATCAGAGTTTAATGCATCAGAGTTTACAGTATCAGGACTTAGACTGTCAGGATTTTCAGTATCAGAATTTGAGTCTTCATTTTCAAATCTCAGCTGATCATGGTCAATGAAATCTTCAAGACCAGTAATCTTCTTGTCATCAAAAGAGACATTGATAGATTCCATGACCACTTTTGTTCTCATATTATAGACTCTGAAGGCTTTTGTGGAAAGTGGATATCCAACAAAGATTCCTTCATCAGCTTTTAGATCAAACTTTGATACCTGTTCAGGATGAGTCTTGAGAACAAAACACTTGCATCCAAATACATGAAAGTATTTCAGATTTGGCTTCTTTTTCTTCACCATCTCATATGGTGTTTTTCCATGCTTGTTAATGAGTGTTGCATTTTGAGTAAAACAAGCAGTCTGCACAGCTTCAGCCCAGAAATAGGTTGGAAGCTTCGCTTCTTCAAGCATTGTACGTGCAGCTTCAATGAGAGTTCTATTCTTCCTTTCAATAACTCCATTTTGCTGTGGAGTTCCAGGAGCAGAAAAATTCTGCTTTATTCCATGGTTTTTGCAGAACTCTTCCATTATCAAATTCTTGAACTCAGTGCCATTATCACTCCTTAAAACTTTCACAGAATCTTTGACCATTTTATCCAGATGTTTGACATAATCAATCAAGATAGATGCAGTTTCACTTTTTGTGTGCAAGAAATACACCCATGTGTATCTGGTGAACTCATCCACTATGACCAACGCATACTTCTTCTTTGCAATAGACATGACATTTACTGGACCAAATAGATCAACATGTAGTAGATGATAAGGCTCAAGAATTGATGATTCAGTCTTGCTCTTGAATGAAGATTTTCTTTGTTTGGCTTTTTGACAGGAATCACAAATACCATCAGGAGCAAATACTGTTTTTGGCAATCCTCTCGCAAGATCTTTCTTGGCCAGTTCATTTATATTGTTGAAATTTAAATGAGAGAGTTTCTTGTGCCAATTCCAGCTTTCTTCAATTGATGCTCTACTCATCAGACAGATTGCAGAACCATCAGTACTTGTTGAAAGCTTAGCTTCATAAATGTTACCACGCCTGTATCCTTTCAGAACAACTTTGCCTTTAGATTTACTCACAATTTCACAGTGTTCTTCAAAGAAATCAACATGATAACCTCTGTCACAAATTTGACTTAAACTCAGTAGGTTGTGTTTAAGTCCTGAGACCAGAGCTACTTTTTTAATTATGACATTTCCAAGATTGATATTGCCATATCCCAATATTTTTCCAATGTTGCCATCTCCATAAGAAACACTTGGGTCAGCTTTCTCCACAAAGTCTGATAGCAGGGCCTTATTTCCAGTCATATGTCCTGAACATCCACTGTCCAGAACTAGAACATTTTTCCTGTTTCCCTGCAATCACAAAGACCACTAATTATTAGTTTTAAGGACCCAGACTTGCTTGGATCCTTTGGCCTTATTAAGTTTGTTAACATTTGCAGCGGATTTAGCATCAGAGTTTATGTTAACATTTTTCTTATCAGAAGTTACACTATCAGACTTTGAATCAGAATTTACACTAGAAGGAACAATGGAAACTTTCTTCAAAGAAGGTTTTATTTGATAATAATCATAGTACAAGCTATGATATTCCTTACAAGTATAAATGGAATGCCATAAACTACCACAATAAAAACAAGGATTTTGTGGTTTGTATCTAACAGACTGACTCTTAACTCCTGATTTTGAAGGTAAGGAGTTAATATTCTTATTCTTCCTGCAAAAAGAAGCCAGATGGTTAGAACTTCCACAGTTATGACATGTTTTCCTAGGAGCATCAGGAACAGGTTTATAATTATTGCTTTTATTCACACCTTCCTTTCCATTCCTACTTTTCCTAGGTGATTTTACCTTGTTTGCATTCTTAACATTTTTGAGCTTATGCTTAAGCTGCTTCTTTGTCATTAAGCCTATGTTCACTTCAGCTGTCTTTTCCTGTTTTAGTTTGTCAGAAGTTAAATCCTTTGTAACTTCTGATTTCTCATTTTCAGACTTTACAGTTACAAACTTAACAGGTTTTAACTTTGGCTTTTGCTTATCAATAGGCTTAATTTCTTCAGTTCCTTTATCATTCTTATCTTCTCCATAACCTAAGCCCTCTTTCCAGTTTCCACTACTTAGCAAATTTTGAGTTGTTTTGCCAGAGTTAGTCCAAGTCCTGATAATCTCTCTTTCCTTTTCTAACTCAGTTTTTAGAGATTCATTCATTTTTAGCACTTCATCCCTAACATAAAAAGCATCATCTCTATCCTTCTGAGTTTGATGGAACATGACTAACTCTTTTTCTAAGAAATCATTTCTTTTCTTAAATGCAAGATTTTCAGAAGTTAATCTTTCACATGTTAAAGTTTGATCTCTATAACTAACAAACATGGTTTTAAGATATCTTCTCAACTCATTAATATCATCAGTATGAAAAGCATAAGTAGTCTGAGGTACCTTTGTTTCAGCAGCTTCAGAACTGCTCTCAGCACTTTCTTTATCAGCATTTGCCATCAATGCATAGTTTTCCTCACTTTCAGAGTCTGAGGTGTCTGTCCAGCTTTTCTGCTTTGTGACAAGAGCCTTGCCTTTGTCACCCTTTACCTTCTTGCAATCAGGAGATATGTGGCCTTTCTGACCACAGTTATAGCATTTAATATTAGTGTAATCTCCTCTGTCAGACTTTCCTCCTCTGCCTTCAGATCTTCTGAAATTCTTCTTATCAGAACTTATGCCTTTCCTGGAAAACTTCTTTCCCTTCCTGAACTTCATGTATGCAATCTTTGTGATTCCTTTCACCATAAGAGCACACAGCTTCATCATCTCCTCATCAGCATCAGTCTCAGGTAAGCTTTCAGAATCTGAGTCATCATCACTTTTAGAACTTGATGACTCAGTTTCAGACTTTATGACAAGAGCTTTACCCTTGTCTTTCCTTGAGGAAACTGCTTTGGGGAATTCTTCTTCAGCCTTAAGAGCAACTGTCCTTGACTTTCCTCCTTTCCTCTTGCTTCTTTGTTCCATCTCAAGCTCATGAGTCTTGAGCATACCATAGATTTCGTCAAGAGTTGTTTCATCATGATTATAGTTGTCTCTTATTGTCGTTGCCTTCAAATCCAGCATTCAGGAAGAGCTAACAGGAACTTAAGGTTTGAATCTTCAAGATCATACTCTTTATTAATCAATGACAAATCATTCAAAAGTTTGACAAATCTATCATATAAATCATTCAATGACTCATTAGTCTTTGAGTCAAAGTGTTCATACTCTTGAGTGAGTATTGTCTTCCTGTTCTTCTTAATTGTCTCCGTTCCCTGACACCTTGTTTCCAGAGCATCCCATATCTCCTTAGCAGTCTTGCAGTTGATTACCCTGTTTGACATTACATTATCAATGGCACTATGCAGTAAGTGTCGTACCTTGGCATCCTTAGCAATTGATGTTATATCTTCAGCAGTATAATCACTCTTCTCCTTTGGTACGGTCTTTGCTGCTTCACCTGCAACTGCAACAGCGAGCTTGGTTGGTTTGTGAGGGCCTTCCTTGATTCTATCAAGGTATTCTGGATCTGTTGCTTCCAGGAACATGGTCATCCTTACCTTCCATATGGGATATTCAGATGGTCTCAGTATGGGAACTCTGATGGCCTCATACCGACTCTGAATTTGTGTCTTTGGTGGTTCCTCAGTTTTGGTAGGCTTAGTTGGAGTTTCTGTGTCCGACATGATTGTGTTTGGATCTTTAACTGTATGTGTGTTAACAGATAGGCTCTGATACCACTTGTTAGGTCACACACACACTATAGAGGGGATGAATACAGTGTATAATACAATCAAATCGAACTTTAATATAATAAGTAACAGAAAACAAACTTTATTGAAACAATAAACTCTGTTACAGTATGAAACTGTTACCTCTCAGTGATGAACAAATATCACGAGAGCTGCTAGGGTTACAATGAATAATCTTCTCGAATAATATGATAACACTTATAGTGTAAACCCTATGTCTGTGTTTATATACTACACAGTTACAAGATAATCGCTAATTGATATGGAATATAATTCTGCTTCCTAAAATATATCAATCAGATATCTTTTCTTCCAAGTATTCCATTCTTCACGGAATTCCTTCTTCATGCATATCTCTTTTTATGTTTATCTCGATCTTCTTTCCTTTAATCAGTTACTGTCCTTCTCTGATCATCCTTCAGCACTTAAGTTCTGATATTTATCTTCTGATGATTATCTCCTGATAACATAAGTACTGATATCCTTAAGTCCTGACTTCCAGTATAAGTACTGATTCCAGTTAAGTACTGATTTATCCTGTTCAAGTAAGATCTGAAAGCTAAACATAAAATATATTAGCCATGACATTATCAAATATATCTAACAGAAGTGAACTTGAAATTTTTGCTTACACTCCCTAATCATTTGGAACAGAAAATTTCAGCAATCAGAGAAGGGAGAGACTTGAGCAGAATAACTATGGAAGTTCTGTATGGAATCTTAAAAACATATTAATTAGAAATGATTCAAAGAAAATCATTAAGAGTTGGTCAAGGGCATGTTGTAGATGGTCAAGGAAGAAGCTAAGCTCTTTATTAACAAAGAGCCTAGAAATTTTGTAGCAAAACATTCTTAATTTTAATATAAAATTAAGTGAGTTTTGAAAGATCTTTGTTCACTGTTATTGATTGTTTAATTTCAGTATTAACACATATCACTGCAAGATTTACATTTACTTTGTTCAAACCATAAATACTTCAAAAAAGCATAAAAACACAAAACACATTCACCCCCCCCCCCCTTTGTGTGTAATTCATTACCTAACAGGCGACGACGTGGTCATTAAGCCACAAGGTCCACTTCCCCCTTTTGGTGGAACTGATCGAAGACGGTGGAGGATGAACATTAACATCCAGGTTATATATACATAAAGATAGAAAGCACAGACAGACAGATTATAACACTATCTCATATTCCGAATTATCCATACCTAAAACCTATTAACTTATTATCACACCGGAGGTGAATCATGGGGATCATCCCTCGCATTCTTCTCTTTGCAGGCCGAAGTCAACCTACGGGACTAAGACCGGGTCGGCAGGAAATTAAGTTATAACATTTGGCGCCGTCTGTGGGAACTACGAGATTATATTTTGAGATATGAGATGATGACTAATGGAAACGATGAGCAGGGCCCTCCGGGGTTCACCGATCCAAAAAATAATACTACTTTGCAATCTGTGATTACCCCTCGGAATCTGGGGGCTGATTCTGAGGAGGAGGCCGAAATAATCCCAACTCCTGATGAACAAACGATGTTGAGAAAGCTGAGGGCAGAAAGGATAGCAAAGGAAGAGGGAAAATCCAAAGAGAACGATGAGGCTGAACAGGAAAGGGCTAAGAAACGGAAAGCCGATGCACTGAAACTCAAGGCCATCAAGATGAAAAGAGAGGCGTTGGAATTGAAAGAGAAGGTGCTTAGGGCGTCACTCGAAGAAACAAAAGGAGTAAAAAGTTCCTGAAAAGAGAAATGGGTCCATATTGAGGAAGATGAGTCCACGGACTCTGACTCACACCACAGGTGGAGGAAAATGAAGATCGCTTTGACTTCAGACACCGACCATGAGGATGAAGGTGATGTGTCTGGCACCAGACTGTCCAGGCTTGAATAGGCCATATTTGGGGACAGGAAATTAAATCATGAACCAGTGGTGACCGAAGAGATAGAGTCATATCGGCCTCTCCCAGGCGAAGAGAAATAGTTCCCAAAAATCAATGGGAGGGGGGAAACCGAAGTCCATTGTGAAAAATATGAAATGTTGATGACTGGTATGGGTCACAGGCAGACGATGCTATGTAAGATGTTCAAAACATATTTTAAAGGAGCAACTTTGATGTGGTATAAATCGCTTTGGCCACGATCGATCCACTCTTACTAACAACTGAAGGGGAAGTTCATAAGGCACTATTCACATCTGTGCCGAAGAGAAAAGGATACTGAGACCCTCATCCATTACATAAAGTGAACGGACGAGTCTTTGGGTGACTACAGATTCAAAGAATAAGCGGGCATGGGCACCAACCTGAACAAAATAAAAGCTATGGGATACTTAACTACCGGACTAGACCCGCTCAAAGGTAAGAAACTCATGTCCTCACTTTATGATTATCCCCCAAGTCCCTTAATGACATATATGTGAGGGATGTGAACATCCGAAGAAAGATAGAAATTCTGGAGGGGTACAGGGAACCCCGAAGAGACGACCGAAGCAGGTAGTCCGGCCGCTATGAGTCCTCTCGAGGGTCCAAGTGTGACAGAAGGGATGATCATAGGAATCAGGGTAGGAAGCAGACTGATCGAGGCCTGGAAAGGCGATGAGATAGAGATTTGACGGCATTTACGCCCCTTAATGCGTCGATCTCCAAGATTCTTCATAAGATTAAAGGCAACCCAGGCTTCGTCCGCCTCGCCAAAATGAAAATGACTGATCATAAGAAGAACGGGACAAATACTGCGACTACCATCAGGAAAAAGGACATAACACTGATGAATGCTTCCACATAAAAAAACTGATAGAGAAAATGATTAAAGTAGGGGAACTGAATGAGTTTGTAAGGGATCTATGAGACGTGCTGGAAAAGAATGACACGGGGAATATGAGGCCAGAAGAAAGGTATCAGGGAGAAGTGAAGACCATCTCGGGAGGCAGTGCCCTCGGTCTTGATAGTAAGAATGATAAAAAGAGATATGCTCGCCAGGTTTACAATCTATATCAGTTCAGCCCTGCCAGGAAAATAATGTTCCTCTCATTTACCGAGGATTATAAAGATGTCATATGCCTTCATGAAGACCCCTTGGTGATCAACCCTATAATTGGAGAAAATGAGATATGGAAAGTTATGGTCGATGAAGGAAGCTCGGCCAACATCCTGTTATATAGGACATATACTAAGATGAACTTAGTGGGAAAATAAATGGAAACGTTCCGTGAGGCACCTCTCGAGGCCTTCAGAGGACATCACATCCCTTGTGAAGGTACGATCACTTTACCTGTTCTTATTGGTAAAATGCCCTATACTGCTAAAAATAGGTCAAATTCTACATTGTGAGAGTGGAAAGCCAGTATAATACGCTCCTCGTCCGACCTTTCTTGTCTTCCTTCCAAGCTGTGGAGTCCATACCCCATCTGAAGTTAAAGTTCCCCACGAAAAAGGGGGTTTGAGAGATGAGGGGTGACCAGAAAACAACAAGGATTATCATGCTTGAAGACCTCGACAAGGACCAGGAGTATGAGGAAAATGACTTGTATGGAAAAAGAAAGCGTTTGGAGGCCGAGCGGAGTGGGAAAAAACAATTGCTGAACATCGAGTTGGAGAAATTTGGGGCCGACTTGTCCTGCCCAATTGCTGAGCCTGTGACTGAAATCGAAGAGGTCGAGTTGTATGCTGGATGTTCGGGAAAGATAGTCCATATAAGAATAAATATGGAACCTAGCCTCAAGAAAAAAGTAATTATCGTGGTGAGACAATACCATGACATCTTCGCATGGGGTCCAGAAGACATGACAGGGCTAGATTCGAAGATAGCTAAACATTGTCTTAATGTGAAGCCCGAGGCCAAGCTCGTTAGACAGAGGAAGAGAACTTTCACCGTCGAGCGACAGAAGGTTATTAAAGCCGAGGTTGAGAAGCTTTTAGAAGCTTAGTTCATCGAAGAAATTGAGTACCCAGACTGGCTTGCTAATATAGTGGTGGTCAAAAAGGCGAACAATAAATAGAGGATGTGTGTGGAATACACCGACCTTAATAAAGCTTGTCCGAAGGATCATTACCCCTTGTTGAGCATTGACCAACTGATAGATGCCACGGCCGCATATCAAGTTCTCAGCTTTCTCGACGCCTTTTCGGGGTACCACCAAATAGCCATGAATACAGCAGATATCTCGAAGATGGCCTTCATCACGCCGAAGGGAACGTATGCCTACATCAAAATACCCTTCGTCCTGAAGAATGCGGGGGCAACCTTTCAGCACATGATCAACAAAGTCTTCAAAGAATAAATCGTGCGGAACATGGAATTTTATGTGGATGACATGATTGTCAAATCGCTTTTTCGGGATCATGCCGAAGACCTTCGAGAATTCGTTGAAACCCTGAGAAGGAATAACATGAAGATTAATCCGAGCAAGTGTACGTTCGCAGTTGCTAGTGGGAAGTTATTGGGTTACATGGTGAGCGAACGAGACATGGAGGAAAACCCGGAAAAGATAAAAGCAATAATAGACAAGGAGCCCCCAAAGTGCATCAGAGATATTCAGAAGTTAACTGGTCGGTTGGAAGCACTTTGGCGCTTCATATCAAGGTCGGTCGAAAAAGCACTGTCTTTCTTCGCCGTACTAAAGGGCACGAAAGACTTTGAGTGGAGACCTGAGTGCCAAACATTCTTTGAGTAAGTAAAGGAGTACCTGCAAAAAGCCCCTCTGTTGATGAGGCCAGACCCAAAGGAGACACTTCAGCTTTCCTGGCTGTTTCAGACTGAACTCTGGGAGCGGTGCTGGTAAAGAAATATGATGGTAATCATCATCCTTTTTTATATATCACATATGCTTAAAGATGATGAAACCAAGTACCCCAATACTGAAAAATTCGCATATGGGTTAGTCATGACTACCCAAAAATTGCGACACTACTTTCAAGGGGAACAGTGCAGATTGTGACCGACCAGCCACTTAAGAAAATTTTGGCAACATCCGAGGCCTTAGGGAGAGTGGTCTCTTGGGAGATTGAACTGGGCGAGTATGATTTGGAGTTTGTTTTGAGGACGTCCATTAAAGCACAAGTATTAGCCAATTTCATGGTATAATGCACCTCCTCGGAACACAAGGACCTGATGCCCTAATAGCAATTGATCCAACATCCGAGGAAGTGGAAACTCTTTATCGACGGGTCAGTAGCAGGGTCAAAGTGCGGGGAAGGCCTTATCCTATCATCTCCCGATGGGTTTGAGATATTCCAGGCCATTCGGTTCACTTTCCACCTCACCAACAATGAGGCCGAATACGAAGCCCTGCTGGCTAGGATGAGCTGGCGAAGAACCTAGAGTTGAAACATCTTAGGGTGTTCAGTGACTTCATATTGGTGATAAAGCACTTATCGGGAGAATATGAACAGAGGGATCCCAAACCCCGAGCCTATGCTACCAAGGTAAAAGAACTATCTTTATCTTTCTAGTCATTTGACTTAAGACAAATTATCAGGGAAAACAACAGCAGAGCCGATGCGCTATCCCGTCTGGCATCGGCCGAGACTCAAAGTCTCACTGGTTCTATTTACCTCACCGAAGTGAAGACCCCTTCGATCGACAAAAAAAAATATATGGAGATTCACCAAGTGATAACTTGGATGACGCCGATTTTGGCCTTCCTGGAAAAGGGAACGCTGCCTCTCAGTAAAAAAGACAAGCAGAAAATCAGATATAGGGCAGCTAACTACACCATCATAAATGGAAAACTCTATAGGAGGTCGGCCTCATCCCCGCTTCTCCGATGTCTGGATACGGAAGAGCAGAAACTTGGTCTAGAGACGGTCCATGAAGGCATCTACGGAGAGCACCTTGCTGGAAGGGATTTGGCCTTCAAGATTCTCTAACAAGGCTTCTACTGGCCGACCTTAAGGGCCGATGTGCACCAGTATGCGAAGAAATGTAAACAATGTCGCCCGAGGAGATGGCTTTAGTCTTGAGCCCCATTTCCTTTGCTATGTGGGCGGTAGATATTGTGGGGATATTGTCGTCCAATACCAAGCAGGCGAAGTACTACATTGTGGCCATCGATTATATGACCAAGTGGGTGGAAACCCATTCTTTGGCCACCATAACCGAAGAGGCGGTGAAAAAATTCATGCTGGAATAAGTTATTCTTTTTATCTTTGGCTAAGGCTAAAGCCTGACCTTCAGACACCTCCCATGCTCTCTGCTACCGTTAGAGCTCTTCCTCGGCCTTGGTACACCTAGTCTCAAGTTGGCTTATCGCCTTCATCCGGGCTTGAGCATCTTGGACTTTGTCAGCTATAGCAGCTGCCCAAGGAATAGCCTGACACAAAATTAAGGAAAGTAAATACAATTCAAGTCTAATATTAAAGGGAAAAAAAAAGAGCGAGGCATACCATAGAAAGTCGAGCCATTAGTTCGATGCAGGCTTCAGGAAGGTCTAACATGGCATAGACTTGCTGGTCTTTTGGTAAAATTAGGCAACGCCAGAGATCAGGCCCGATTTCCCTAGCCTGTAACGGAGTCTTTGTCACAAGTGAGTCCAATGAGAGCACGCCCCACTTCGGGGCATAAGTCTCGATGATGTTGCCATTATGAGCCTTTCCCCTTTTGTGGGGGTCAGGAGTATCGTCTGAAGCCGCTGGCCGGAACTCACGAGTTAGCTCCAGAGAAGGAGTGGGAGAGTGAGGAGGTGAAGAAACAGGCGCCCGAGTATCAGTATCCTCAGGGTGAGAGGTGCCAGCAGCCGCCCTCTCTAAGGCAAGTTTTTCTTGGGCCTTATGTCGTTTCCTCTCTAAAAGTGCTTGTCATGAAGACGCTGCAAGAAATAAAATAAAGGAGATGTTAGATTCCGAAGCAACAGGATGCAACAAATTTATACAGATAAGTGGTGGAGAATGAAAACTTGAAAAGCATATAAAGAAGGAAAAGGGTGTTACCACTACCCCATAGAGCGAACAACCAGTCTCTGTCCCCACTACTGGTTAAAGGCACTTTGGGCATCTTTAGGGACACTAAAGACCCATAGTTAATTACCTCTTTGTGCTCGAGGGCCGACATCACCATCCGAGTCGATTCAACTTCTCGCCAAACCCTGAACTCCTCCAAGTAAAGGCCGGATATGTAGCACCAATGTGTATGGCTTTTCTTATTACTGGAATTGGTGAAACACTAATCCCCTTGGCCGGATTTGCGGCCGATGATTGGGTTGAACAAAAAATCGACCAAACTGCAAAACCGACCCAACCCACCCCTTATTTCGGCTGACGGATCCGAACTATCCAAAACTTGAATTTTAATTGGTTTAAATTTTTTCGACCCGAATATATTGGGTTGGGTCAAGTTTCAAAAAATTTAAACCCTTACTAACCTAACCCAACCCGATTTTATAATTATAGTATTATTATTTGAAATTCTAATTTAAGTATTTATAGTATTAAATAATATATTCGACTTAAAATTATTATTTTATGGATAACACACCATAAGTTATTGATTTTAAACTAGAAAAGTACACGGTACATATACTATCCAATAATATTTATATTTTGTTAAACTATGGGGTAAACTTCAACTTTTGATTAAATTTATTTATAATTTTGACTCCTAAAAGTATTTAAATAATTTTATTCGAGTTTTAACCCAAACCAACCTGAACCAACCCATCCCAATGTATAAAGGGTAGGGTTGGGTTGAAAATAACTTTTTTGGTTAACGGGTTCATTTTTATAAAACCGTATTAATCGGGTTGGTTCGATTTATTACCTCTAACCCGCCCAACCTGACCCGCGTTCACCCCTAGCCGATGGTATGGAACCCTGGACACTTTCCGTTCCTCCGAAAGTCATAATGGAACTAGAACAGTCGGGTCGAAGGCTTGATGTTGGCCGCTAAGTAACGACACTGAAAGGTGTTGATATGGATGAATCCATTCAGTCCCATCTGAGCGAAAGCAATTTTCATCTGTCTGAATAGATGTTTTAGCAACTTTAAAAGAGGGACACTGAAGCCGCATTTAAAAGCAGCCTCGGAAATTCCAATGGCGTGACCTCTATATCGTGACGGAACGTGTAAGAACCCCAATTTTTGGAATTTTTATAACCCTTATGAATAGTGATTTTGCTGATTATGCTGAATAAGAAAACTTTTCATGCCACACTTTGTAGAGGTTCTTTTATTGATATTTTGAGATCTTATTAGTACTCTATATGGTATATAAGTGTATGTAAAGATCGTCAGAATCCAAATTCGAACACTTTGATTTTTCCCGAAAATCCACCAGATACAGAAAGAATTGAGTATAAGGTAACATGATTAAAAGGATTTTAATTCAAGGATTATAAGAGAGGATCATAAAAGGAATATAATGTATTAAGAAAGGTTAAGGGAACCCAAGTAATAAGATCCCGGGTATGATCCCTCAAACGATAAACGAGAACGAAAGTTAAGCGAACCGTATAACAGATCAGTGGTCATTAGCCAAGTAATTAGGAGCTAATCAAAGAGGTTAGTGATGATGATGTCACCACACCAACAAGAAGAGGACAAGTGTGGGAAGATGACATAGGAAAATGACATAAGCATGACCAAAGGGAAGGAAGTGTTGGTTAATTATAAACCACACAAAATTTATCATGGTTAAAAGGTAATTTAGCAAAACAAAAGGAAAAACAACCAACAAAACAATTCATAACACAAAAACACAAAGTTGACCTTCATTTCCAACAAGAAGCTCTCGGCCTTTATCCATTTCAAAGGAAGAAAAAACTCAAATCCAAGTTCCAAGCTTTGTTAATTAGTGAGGTAATTATCTAAGGTTCCTTGTACATGGATATAGATATCCTATAAGTCTAAGCTTCAAATTCCTTCACAATCTCTTCCTAAAATTCATGGAAGAAGAGAGTGAATAGTATTTTTCAAGAACTTGAAATTTAATCTTGTGTTTTTGATTAGATTAAGCTTTGGTAAGGACTTTCAAGGGTGATTCCAAGCTCCTTAGTTATTTTTACTCACCAAGGAAGGTATAATCTTATACCCTAGCCCTACTTTTGTATATTTAGAGTTTTTATGCTTGGTTTAGTTCTTGGGAAGTATGATTCATGTATATTTAGAGTTGGGTTGGATTTATAATGAGTTTGGAGTTGTAAATCTTGATTATTGGTTAATGAACTTAAGTATAGCTTTAGTTCATGTTTAGGGGTAGTATAAATTGGTAAATCTTGAGATGTTGGGACTGTTGTAATGAAGTATGGATGGATTTTGGTTGTATTGGTGGTTATGGGTTGATTTTTGGTTGATTGTGGATTGATCTGGAGTTGTACAAATTTGGTAATCGCGTAAACATAGCCGTCGTAATGCCCGATTTACCTTAGACTGCTTTAGTTCTTAACATCAGGACCCGTGAACTCACTGTTAGGTTTTTACCATTGCTATTTTTAGATAGTTCATGTTACGAGCTTCGTTTTGATATGTGGTTCGCTTGAATCCGATGTACGGTTTAGGAGAAGAGACCGTTTTAAGTAACGGTGTTTCGCGACCGAACCCTTACCCCTCGCCTTACTTTAAACCCTTGGTTAAGGCCCTTAAATGACTAATTGGAGTATAAAACAATTATGGAAAGTGGATTAGGCAGTTGGTAGGGTACTCGCGAAAGAATCTCCTTAAAACCCTTAATGGTTAATTTATTAAAAATGGTGGAGCCGAGGGTACTCGAGCGACTTAAGTGAATCGTTAAGCGCAAAAGCGAACGTTAGGGTCTAATTGGTTAAAGTATAGATTCATAAGCGACTTTGGTTTAATTCCAACTTATATGTTATTTATAGGTTACCAGACTCGTCCCAAGCCTTTTATCACCCCCAGTCGCTCAGGCAAGTTTTCTACCCGTTATACTGTTGTTGTGATGTATATATGTATATGCATTATCTTGTGATAAGTGCATGATTGTTATTAGCAAATCTTGCGATATATTGGAGCATGCTGATATGGTATATATGCATGTCTGTTTCATAATCTTGATATCTAATTGTTGATTCAATTGCTTATAAGTTGCATAATACCTATGCTAGAGATAAGCAGTAGTTGCGTATACCCTTAGTATAGGGGACCCAAAGGTGAACATATTTTCTAAACCGGGAGACGATGTTCCCGAGTATATTATATATATATATATATATAAATAGTTTTCAAAACTATTATTCGAATAAGGTTTATTCGATAACTTTATTTCACTTAATGAATATTATTTTGAATATTCATTCGAGAACTTATGACTCCACTTATTTTATTTAATGAATATTGTTTTGAATATTCATTCGAGGACTTATGACTCCGCTTATTTTATTAAATAATATTCTTTATTTTATTAAAGAATAATGTTTCGATAATCAAACTTATTTTCGATTATTCAAATAAAGATTGTACTTTCGTATAAGTATATCTTTGGTTATTTATTATTCATTTCAAGTATGAGTTTTAAAACTTCTACTTCAATTATTTTTATAAAGATTATTCTTTATGGGAATATTATTTAAATAATAATATTCAGACATTTTCTAATATATTGGGACTGATTTATTTTATTAAATCAGCATTACTCCAAATATTCTTAAAAATGTTTTCGAGTCTTCAAAATGATTTTTAAAGGTTAGGGCGGATCCCAAAACTCATTTTTTTATATTTAAGATCTTCCTTTTGAAGGGGATTTAAATACTCGCTCAAAACCTGAGGGATCCAGCTCTGTGGTGTGTTTTATATTCGCAACAAGGTTACTGTTTTGATAAAAGAGTTTTTGATTATTTACCCAACACTCGGGAAGTAAAATTCTTGGAACAAGTTAATCCATTAACAGGCACCGCCTGGGAAATATTGGTGAGTTTTCCTTTCCAACTAGATATGACTTCTTGTGGAGCCGTATCAACAAGTTTCTACTTGGGGAAAGGGGGGACGAGCTTTACATTTCAGAGTCATGGATTTCATCTGAACTAGGAGTGGCGTAAGTGGTCGAGTGGCGTCGGCCCATCCTTATTATATTGGCCCAAATGGCCTGGAAGTTCCGCTAAGACGGTCCATTCCTTAGGAGTCCAGGGTTCGGTTGACAAGTAAATCCGACTGTTCTCCTCTACATGTAGAAAATGGTGGGGTTGCACTACTGCGACTGATCATCATGAGTGGTTTTCCTGGCACGACAAACTCCCGTAATGAGTTCATCATCCAATTGGATATTTCTGCAACACTACCCAGAGCACTTCGATAGAAAGGCTACGGTTGGGCGATTGTTGAGTGTTGGAAGGGTCGAGTTTTCAAAATGATGTTTTCATCAAATGAAGTATCTCGTAACTTCATTTTATTTTGAGGATATTTCAAAGATTGAATCTATTAAAGTCTTTTCTTGTAGTCTCATCTATGTGATGAACTTTTGAAACTGATGATACCTTGAACGGTGGTAGTTCAAGTAGTATCCGGAAAAGATATAAGTATATTGGAGTATCTTGTAACTTCATCTTTTTAACTTATATCTGGTTAATGATTATCTTATGCATGACAAAGATTTTCACAAAAACGTTGAGACAAGATTAGATATATGAGATCACCTTGCGACGATATTTTTATACAGTTATCAACTGGAACTCTGTGTATATTATGCATGGAAGAGGACTTCCAAGATTTTGAAAAGTATATATACATATATACTGAATATTTTGCGACTTGGCCACGATAAGATATCAAACTTGGTTCATTTTTTTTACTTGACCAAGACTTTCATGAGTACTATGAGAATGCTCATATATTGTTAATCATTATACATATTATTTCGGTGAGTTTGTTGCTCACCCTTGCTTTCTTCTTTCATCACACAACATCAGATAGACAAGATGAACAGGACCAAGCTCCCAATTCGCGAGCGGATAGGAAACGTTCCGCAGTTTCCTATAGGCATTGATGTTGTTGTAGCTGAGGTAGGAACTACCAATAGGCTAGGCTTTCAACTTTTGATGTACCAGACTTATGTATCTTTATCAATTGTAATAATGGCAAAGAAATGTAAATTTATTCAGAAACCCTTTTAAGGTGTAATGGCATATAATTGCGGAATAAAATGATTCATGTTATTTTTGGATATTCATCTCTGAGACTATAACTTGTGGTGTGTGTGTTTATTGTGGGGTCACAGTACAGAGTAGTTGATTGTTTATTAAGATTGGGTGTTATTAAGGGAAATGGAACTCGTGACAAACCGGATCCCCGACCCCGGATTTGGGGGTGTTACAGAACGGAGGGGCAACTAAAAATCTGGTCCGAACTCTTCGGCTGATAGAGATGGTAATCCCCTCTCGTATTCCGGTACTTGGCATAGAAGGTCTCTATGTCTGTGGACTTCAGCTGCATGGGGTTGTTCGCAGTTGGGAAAGAAGCGATGTCGCTGAAGTGGGCCGGACCGCTTGGTACCGAAGGCCCTCCAGCATATAACTGATCCATAATCCTGCATTCGAATATGAGGAAGGTTAGCCGTGTACTCGGACCACATGATCGAAGATAACGAAAAAATTAAATGAAGGCGGCCGAGGATAACAGGCCAGGATCGGTTTGGGGACCTGAGGGATTGGCTCCCAAAGTATGTTCTGAAGCTTAGGCACCCCGAAGGATTCCCAAGGCTTACAACACACCTGCATGCCATCTTTAAATCCCGACAAGACCCCAAGTAAAAAAGAAAAAAGAAAAAACAGAGTGTGTATCTAAAGGTCGAAGACTATTCTAAAGTTTGAAGATGCCAAAGAATGTTCAAGCCCGGGAACAGCCTATTTTGCCTTCCCTAAGACCCCCTGAACTAAAATTTAAAGGGAAAGGGGGAGAGAGAAAAAAAGGAAATGGAAACAGAATCATGGCCAATTTCATTCCTGGCACTATCCTAAACTACCCCAACAAAGATAAATGTAGAAAAAAGATAGAGAGAAAGCATGCAAAAGTCGATATGCATAAAATGAGGAAATAAGAGAATTAAAGTAACAGAGATTTGCTTACTTGTGTCCAAAAAGCGTGAAGTCGGGTACAGTGATTGTGGAAACTTGGAGATGGAATAACCCGTGATGATTGGAATTTTTGCTCTGAGAATATGAAGATTAAGAAGAAATAAGAAGTGGAATGAAACTGGAAGGGATATATATATTGTCCCAAAGGCGTACGTGAAAGGTTGGATTTGAAACTAACGGTAGTGATTAGAGTCATTTGGAATTCAACGGCATGATGACGGTTGTGATCTCGAGGCAGACAACTGTCGTAATTAAGAAAATTGCGGCTCCCCAAGCAACTTTAATATCTTCCAAAGACCTTTGTGAATCCCGAAAGTTTGGGTCCATCTGGCATTTATTCGATTGGTTTGAAGAACTGAGCTTCAGCCAGGTATTCCCTAGGCCAAAGCCCAGGGACATATTGGAGGCCCATCTCATTGGGCCCATCCTGTTTGTCTAGGCCGAAGAAGATCTAAAACATTCATGGGCCGATATGTGTCAAAACCATGAAGCTAAAGGTGGATCGGCCCAATAAAGGTGACGACGTGGTCTTTAAGCCACAACGTCCACTCCCCCCTTTTGGTGGAACTGACCGAAGACGATGGATGATGAATGTTAACACCCAGGTTATATACTCATAAAGATAAAAAAACACACATAAACATATTACAGCACTATCTCATATTCCGAAGTATCCATACCTAAAACTTATTAACTTATTCTCACACCGGAGGTGAATCAGGGGGATCATCCCTCGCATTCTTCTCTTTGCAGGCCGAAGTCAACCTATGGGACGAAGATCGGATCGGCAGAAATTAGGTTATAACATACTCAAAATAATTAAGAGATGAATGAGATATTATTACGTAAAGATCTTCCCTTAAGAGGGGAAAATTCAAGTGTGTTAGTTATATCCCACGTTGAAATGGAAATTGAGTTTCCATTGCTTTATATAGCACAACACTGTAGTAGTATCTAAATGTGTTATTAAGATATTACACCATCTTCTACGTGCGTGCAAGGGTGGATGCAAATCATGAAATTTCGAGAATAATTCGAAACTTGCAAAGGCCGTATGAGCGACATGCGGACACCAATGTATCAGGAAATTGGGTCGTCCAATCACTGACTAGTTTTGCTAATTATTATTTCCATCGGGCATGGACTTCAAATAACTAATTCTTTTTTGGTACGGATAATTATTATTGATTTGACAGAATATTAATTTGAATCGGTTACAGATTAATAATTAATGCGGTTTAATAATTAAGGTAGTAGCGCACAAGTTTTGTTATCCCTATATATTTATCATTAAGTCATAGGATTTTCATAAAATTCAAACCCTAGTCGCTCTCTCTCTTCTCTGTATCTTTGGTGACTGTTTTCTTGCTCGGTTCAAACTGGCTGATAATAACGCTCTACTTCAATGCAACTCGTTTTATCCTGCGAGGTGATTCGTTCACATATACGGTGAGAATTAATACGTTTTAAGGAGACAGTCACGTAGTGGACTCGGATTTTGGTTCATGTCTCATTTTTCTTTGTTTCTTTCACTATATTATACATCGATTTGTTATTCAAACACATAAACACGATTACTTTTGTTTGCTTATTTTCGTAGATTGTACCACAAAAACATCTTTAAAAAAAATTCAAAAAAATCTACTACGTCGGGATCAAAGGCTATGAAATATTTGATGAACAATTATTGTTACCGTGAAGTATTTGACGCACGGCTCTAATGGCGTGAACAAGCATCATGGGACAAGGTGTTAATTATTCACATATTACAAAGAAAGTAGATTTCAAGACAAAAGAAAGTATGAATAAATTCATGGTTCAAGATGGATTGTTATCTTCAGTGACGGTACATAATCAGACACACACCATTATTTATTCTTAGATGTAATTGTAAAGGATGACTCGGATTTATTAGTCAGTTTCAAAAGATAAATCTACTAAATTTCAGAGATGAATCTTTTTAGGTACGTGCCATGTGAATACAATCATGAATTCAAGTTTGTCTGTTGTACAATTTTATTTTTTTAAGGGCTCAAATTTGTCTCATTCATTTTTATTATTTTATTATGGTATTTGTGTTACGCACTTTAAGCGGTATATACCTGATATATTTAATTTAATTTGATGTCATATAAATTGATTAATAACAATTTTATTAGATAACCTTTTTCCCAATTTTTATCATAAGAAGATTACCTTAATTTTTTTTATTTTGTATAAATTACAAAATTTCCCATGGTTTTTAAGATTACTAAAATAGACTCATTTGTTAAAAAAAATTCACTCACTTCGTATTTCCGCTGTTATACACCCTTCGTCCAAAAGTTTATTTCTAACGACACGCAGTTTAAAACTCCGATAAAATAAAGTTCTTTACATTATTTTTTTAAATAAAAATATGATATTTAATTTTTTTATAAGAAAAAATTAAAAATAAATTATTAGCTTTAAAATACGAGCTATCTACATTATACTAAAACAAAGTATAACTTATATCATCATATCTTATGTGTCAAACTCTCCTTTAAGAGCTTACATCATCAAATTCATGTGTCAAGCTCTCATCAATATTGCTCATGTCAACTTCCACTAACAATCCCCTTCTCATTTAATTTACTTTTAACCTCTCTTTTTCATTTATTATCTCCACTAATTCTCTCTCTCATCTATTTCTCATTTCTCTCTTACCTATTTCTCATTATATTTCTTCCTCATTTTTATATTCTTAAATTAATAATTTTTAATAGTTTTATTTTCTTCACTAATTTTATCTTATTCAAAATTAATTTTATTTACACCAATATTCATTATTATATTTTAATATTTAATAAAAAGTTGATGACCAATATTTGTAATTTGGGTAATATTATTTTTTGAGTTGCTGTATTTATAATTTTATTTTACCCTCAATATTATGTATTAAAATATTATATTAATATATATAATTCAAATTAAGCTATTTCAAAATAATTTTTTTTTAAATAATTGTAATATAACCGTGTATCGGCCCGGAACTACTATAGTAAATATATATAATCCTAAAGGCTACTATTGCCCATATAAGATTTACCCATAAATTTACCCATGACCCAGGATCCATTTTATTTTTTTAAACATAAAACTTTATATTATGCACATATACATGGATCTTTTACATAAATATTCATCTCAACCCATTAACTTACTTAGCTCCATGATTATAGCAAATTAGCAATTGTATCTTATCATCATTCCAAATCAATTTTCTGTATTTAAAATTGTAAATCATTCTATCTCTCAAGAATGTCGATACACACAATCAATTAATTTTTTCTTCTTCTTTTTCTTCTCCTTCTTCATTTTTATTCTCTCTCAGTTTTTTGCTTATCATATTTCTCTTCTGTTTATATATGAAGAATGGCTAGACATACAAAATCATTAATATATTTTTTTCTTTCTTTTTCCTTCTTAGACTTTTTTCTTTCTCCCAATTTTTGTCGCCTTATTTTTTATATATATTTGTATATGTGTGTAAATTGTTTAATTTGTTTAATTTGTGCATGATGAAACGTATGCCGGTGTAACTGATTTATGCTGGATGAAGGTGTTTTGATTTAGGTTCTATTAAACCAGGTAAAAATTCTTAAACGAAGACAATTATATTAATTTTATTTATGGGGTTTACATGTTTGATGAAATTTCTAAAAGAGATTTGTTTTTAATCCTCCGGCTCAATTTAGATTACTTGGAATCTAAATTGATGATAAAGACGTTTTGATCATTTGTGGGTCAGTTACGGATATAGATCCACCCCCGACAAATTCATCATCGAGATCCTCACTCACAGGTTTAATTTTTCATCAAAGTTTAATTGCAATTTTTGTGGCCATGTGGAAAATGAGTAACTTCTGTGTGTTGTTTTCTTTAGGTTTAAAACGTAGGATTTGGAGTCAAAACTCAGAGAATGTTCATCCCAACATTTCTAATGCCACCGCGGTTGGCTAATATACTATTCTTACTATTTTCCTGGATTTGCTTTTGTTTTATGTCTAATTCAAGTGTAATTTAATTCATTTAGATGATTTTACAACTCCATTTAAGACATGTTGTCAAGACGCCTCAAACCATACTAATGCTACGTCAACTGGTAAATACTTATCAATTTCGACATGATTGTTGTCTGGTGAAATATAGCGTGCTTAATTTGTTTACTCTATGCCTTATTATTTTTTACAGATCGATGTTGGTAACAAATATAATTGATAAGTAATCTCCCTTCGTGCACAGAGTTTGATTCACTTTTATCTGTTTTCCGTTTTAAAGGCGGGAGCGGTTCTGCTTGACATTGTCTCCTTCCTCTCAAACCATTACCAGGTCATATAACAATGATGTATGTAAATATTTCTATTAGGAATTCTTGATTTAATTGTTTACATATGCTTTCTTTATATATTTTTTTTAAAATACTTTTCATATTTTTTTGATTCAGTTATAGTTATTATTCAAGAGTATATTTTTCAATTACAATGATCATAAGTTGGGTATATGGATCTACTTAATTAGCTAAAACTTTTTTAGACACTAAGTAATGTTTTACTATCTATAGCCTCACGTCTCATCTGTTTGAAGCATGGTGTTTGTAGTTTTTATCGATATTTATAAATTTAATAATGCAAGTGTAAATGTACATGTTTGTTGATTATTTTCTCGGCCAAATTTTATTGTCTCACTTTGTATTTTCTCAGATTTCTGTGTCCATATCTTCTCGGATAATTTTTCAGTTATTTTTGTAATTAAATATGATTCATGCTAATATATTTTTGAACTATATGTATCTATGTTGATTGTAATTGGTCGTGACTGTGGATAGATTCTTTGGTTCTGAAACAGAAGTTTGCATATGTGTTTACAATTGTAGGTTTGTTTGTTTTCTTTCTCTGACTCATTTTTTTCCTTATGTATATTTTATTTTTTATTTTTATTATTTAATTTATTTTTTCATATACACATTCATGTTACTTACTATTTTCACATTTATTTCAGGCCTTGATATGGCAAGGTAATGGAAGTAAATGTTTAAGATTTATATAACAACATGATATGATGTATCATCATATATGTCATTCATCAATTATATATTTTGTTTCTGCACAGCAGGATATGACGTATCATGATAATGCCAAATATTGTTGCTCAAGAGTTGATGTTTGCTTAGACTGTTGGCGTTCGATGACCGTTATTGTTAAAGTTCTCGACACTTCCCTTATAGGTTTGTACATAATGTTTTCCAATTCTGTCAAAGATTATTTGGTACCAAAATATAGTTTATTTTGTTTGGATTTATCTATGTTTAAGTTGTACTACTGAATACATAATATGAGTTTTTTGTAGTTCTGTGTTTACAAATTTCCCTGCCCCAAGTTGGAATATGGAATTTCTTGGAATACATCATTAGTTTCAGTGTTATATTATTTAAAAAAGGCAGCAATCTTCTATGCATTAATTGACGTTGTCGTTCATACTTGCAGACACAATATTAATAATTTTTCATCACCAACTCAGATTGTAAACTCAAATGCACCAACAATTTAGATTGTGAATCTTAAAGAATTAAGCGAGAAAACAACATCAGATTTTTTAAAGGTATTATTCTTTACAGTGTTAACTACTTTATTTTCTATATTAATGTTGTACATTAAACTAATGTTTCATGTTTCAACTTCTTGGTGCATTTTGTGATTGAATTAATGGCCACTCTGCGTTATACTGCCACTGGGGGAAAGATCATAAGTGAGAAAGGTGTAGGGACTTTATTGTCTATTACAACAAGCCTCAAACAATGCATTAAACAGTTTAGAAAGTTAAATTATCTAAGGGGGGTAGAGATCCAGATCCACAAACATGTTTTAGAATGTTCCCTTCCACTCAAGCTCACACAAATGCGCTGATGAATAAATTTCTTTCTACAATGGTTAAGTGGTATAAATTTACTAACAATAGGAAAAAAATTGTCAATTTTTGAATATGTATGTGTGATTTATGATTTGTTTAATTTATTTAATTATAAAAATTTATGCAGGATGAAGGGATAATGGACCTTACACCAATTATTTTGACAATTATATTTGAGGTTTGTGTGTGTATATATACATATGATACATTGAGGTTTGTGTGTGTTTATATAGATATGATACTTTATGTCCCTTCTACTTATTTGATTTACTATAGTATTTTGATTTTTAAATGATTTTCTTTCCATCCTGTAAGAATATAAGTTTGTATATGTGTATATATCTGTGTATTTGTCTATGAATTTGTGAATGGGTGTTGAGTTTAAGATTTATGTGGTTATGCCAGACTATTTTTTGAGTCACCTAGGAGAATTGTGATGATGCTCAGGAGGAGGAGGATAAAGGGAAATTCATGGAAGTAGTTGATAATGGTATTATATTATATTTCTTGTTTTTGTTTGTGTCAGCGTATCCAGTGGATTGTTTGACACATTTTTAGAACGTTAAGTGGTATGTCCTATACATATACACAAATCAAAGTTTTCACAACTGTTTGCTTGAACAAATTTATGATTTTTCTGAGATATAGTGGTGATTCAAAATGTGAAGAAAATGATGGAGATTTAAATCCAAATGCACCTTCTGTTAGTGTATACTGAAAATATTTATTTGAAGTATGTACATTTATTTCTGGCCAGTTTATTTGAAAATCATTTGAATGTTTACATGTTGTCTAATATTATATATTGTGAACAATCTAGTATCAAATGGGATACAGAATATTAGATTGTTAAATACGGTTATATAATATAATAAGGTTCACAGCACATGTGGTGTTGGACAATCCACTGGTATGGCTGTAGTATTATTTAGATTAGTTTATATTGACTAATAAATAATACTAGTATACTTTGTGTATATTGAACAGGATCAAATTTAGAATTGTTCCCTTAATACTGATTAAGAAGGAGAACTAAGATTCTATGTTATTATTAATGCTTAGGTTCTTAATCCGGAAATAGTAATTGACACGTGTATATTATTTACATGCTTTGATTTATATATGAAATAATTCTTTTGAATTATATCATTATATTTTGGGTGATGGAATTATATACATGGTGGATATTATTTATTGAAGGAATCCATGTCCTGATAATATTCGGGTTAATGATGTCCCCTTGAAAGCTCAAAAAGATTTAATTATGTGAAACCCTGCAGGTGGAATTTATTCTCGCATAATTAAATAAAGGTTGAGTGGATGATCAAGGATAAAAGATATTAATTAAATAAATTATCAGTAATTTATTTAATTAATGGACATATGATATTTTAAACATGGGGAATTTAATAAGCAAATAATATTGGAACCGAATTAATTAAATTACGGTATTAGGAAAGGTAGTGCAAATATTAATTCTTTAGTGGATTGAATTAATATTTAATTACATTGGGCTAGGCTCAAGATGTAATTAGAAGGCCCAACCTAATTATCCATGGTCCCTGTTGTAGCCTATATATATTCTTATTCTCTTCTTGCTTGGGATTGTGTGAAAACATATTGTAGCCACCAAGGAGCAAGAAGAGAGGATAACTTGAGAAGACGGAGGCCACACTTCGCTCAAGGGAATTTGGGAATACAATAGAAGAGCATGGAATCAACCATTAACAAAGTAATCCTCTTTTCATAATCTTTATCGTAAAACGTAGTAACACCCTAAGTCCGTGGTTCCCAACAATTGGTATCAGAGCCTGGTAATGGGTTCTACATTTTATGATATAATGTCCATGTCGTAATTATATATGCGTGTATATAGTGTTTTGCTTGTATTGGTTTTGATGCAGGTTGTTAATCCACTATTATGGCCATGTATATTTTAATTATGTGTTTGGATCCCACGTGGTTTAATCGTGGTTAATTTCTGTTTTGGTTTCCACGTGGTTTAATCGTGGTTGTAATTTACACGAGGGTTGATCGTGTTAGAATAGATTTTACAAAATTAGTTTTGTATTAGATCTATTTTTTTTGTAATTGTTCTGAGTATTTTGTAATAGTTATGTGTGATCGGAAATCAATTCCGGTAGTTTTTTGTTCCGCTGTGCGATTACAAGGGGCTGTTGTTGGTGTTTGGATCGAACAAAATCAAAACAAAACTCACAGAAAAGCAACAGGCGCGCGCGCGCTGCGGCCGCTGCGGCAGCTGGGGCTGCTGGGGCCGCTGCGGCAGCTGGGGCTGCTGGGGGCGTCGGGGCGTGCTTGGGGCAGATTTTTTTTTTAGAGCTGGATTTTTTTTTCAAGGGCCATAATAGTGGAAAATTTATTTTAATTTTTTCCATTAAATTTTTAATTATTGCTTTAATTTATTGATTATGTGTGTCGTTAATTATGTGTGTAATTCCTTTAAAATTGCATGTTTAACTTAATTAGGACGACATGGACATAAATTTTATTTATTGCTTTGATTAAATGTTATATGTTGCTAAAATTATGTGTGTATTTTGAATGCATGATTAGACATAATTATAATGACATAGGACCCCATTTAATTTTAAAATTCCTCAATTTTAATAAAAAATTCTAAGTGGGAGAGGGAATTAATATGAAATCCCATGGTCTCCATTATTGGTTGTAGGTAATTTAATATAAAGACGAATATAAATTATATATACGTCACCCATCGTGGCATGTAATTTATGGTGTCTAGAATGTTATAGAAATTACTAGAACAAACTTCTTAAATTAATATTAAAAGGAATAAAATACGGATTTTCTTTCTTTCTGATTTAGGGCGATTTTGTCAAAAATGAGTTCATCGAACTTGTAAGGCTGTGGGTTTTAAGCGAGACCGATGTGACTCCTCCACTACCTGGAAATCAAACCATTGATGAATATTGAATTGAAGTATTCTATTCAAGGCAAAATTACGAATATTGGAAGGTATACACGCCACCCATCGTGGCGTACCAAGTTCCATAGATTTCAAATAATTTAAGATTTGATGATGGTATATACTTAGCTATGAAAAATAATATAGTCCACCCCAACGTGGCATATTGTTTAGTAATAGGACCGAAGTAACATTTAAACAAAATTAGGTGGTATACATGTCACACATCGTGGCGTACCAGAAGCTTATGGTGTTTATATGTCAGTGCATTAAATTTTAATAATTGTTAGAGGAATCAATAGATCTTAATAACTAATGCACCCTTATTTATGTGATGTTTTTATGCATGATTCTCAGGATAAAATGGGTTGTAATCCACTATTCACCATACTTAAGGATAACAAACTTACCGGACCTAACTATATTGAATGGAAACGAAATTTGGACATTGTGTTGACTGCTGAGGAGTACAAGTTTTGCACTTATGAACCCAAGCCTGAACAGCCTGCTGTTGATGCTCCTGAAGATGAGAAAGAGTATTATAAACGGTGGATTAAGGCTGATGAAATGTCGCGATGTTACATTCTGGCAGCAATGTCGGGTGTTTTGCAGCATCAGCATCAGTCTATGACCACTGCTTCGGATATGCTCTTTAATCTCAAGGAACTTTTTGGAGATCAGAATAGGGCTGCTAGGCAAGTAGCCATGAAGGCTTTAATGAACACTCAGATGGCTGAAGGCACACTTGTAAGGGATCATGTTCTCAAGATGATGTCTCATCTGAATGAGATAGAGATCCTTGGTGCTGAACTTGACGGGGAAACCCAGATTGACATTATCCTTATGAGCTTGTCCAAGAGTTTTGAGCAGTTCCGCTTGAATTACAACATGAACAAGAGGCAGTATAGTCTCGCGGAGCTGCTGACAGAACTTCAGGCAGCTGAAGGATTATTTCGGCAGAGTGTTCAAGTGAATGTGGCTGAGAAAGGTTCTTCCTCTAAGCCGAAAGGTATTAAGCAGAAGAAAAAGGCTCAGACACAGAAAGCTGTGAAGCCAGTGGGAGTTCAGGGTGGTGTGAAAAAGCCTAAGGGAAAGTGCTTCAGATGCAAACAGTCAGGTCACTGGAAACAGGATTGTCCTCTTCCTAAGAAGACAAACAATATTGGTATGTCTCTTTCTCTAGTTACAAAAACATTTATAGCGGCTATATCTACGAGCACTTGGTGTGTAGATATACGAGCCACTGATCATGTTTGTAATTCTATGCAGGGGTTCCAGCTATCCAGAATGCTTAGAGATGGTGAGATATACGTGTTCATGGGAGATGCTACGAAAGTAGCAGTAGTTGCAGTAGGAGTTATTCATTTATCTTTTGGTTCTGATAGGATTTTGGTTTTGAACAATTGTCTTTATGTACCTTCTTTTAGAAGGAATTTAATTTTGGTTTCTAAACTTGCTTTGGATGGTTATAATGTTTGTTTGGATCGTAATGTTTCTATTATGATGAATAAACAAATTATATGTTCTGGTACATTGCAAGATAATTTGTATATAATTAATCATAGTCAACCTGCACTGCAACTGCAATTTAGGGAATTGAACAACACATCTTCTAACTCTACTAAAAGAAAGGAACCTTCTAGTTTGAACCAAACATATCTTTGGCACTTGAGATTAGGTCATATTAACTTGAGGAGGATTCAAAGACTGGTAGTAGACGGGCCTTTAAGCTCATTGGCAGTGGAGCCATTTCCAGTTTGTGAATCCTGCTTGGAAGGTAAAATGACTAATAGGCCTTTCAAGGCAAAGGGGAATAGAGCCAAACAAGTATTAGAATTGGTTCACTCTGATTTATGTGGACCCATGAATATCCAAGCAAGAGATAGTTATGAATATTTCATCACTTTCATTAATGATTATTCTAGATATGGGTACGTTTATTTGTTGCGCCGTAAGTCTGAGTGCTTTGATAAGTTCAAAGAGTACAAAGCTAAAACGGAGAAGCGACTTAATAAAAGTATCAAGTCACTACGATCAGATCGTGGTAGCGAATAATTGCTTGGAGAATTTAGGGAATATTTATCATAAAATGGGATAGAATCCCAGTTAACTGCACCAGGCACACCCCAGCAGAACGGTGTAGCAGAGAGAAGGAACCGGACTCTTTTAGAGAGTGTTAGATCGATGATGAGTTATTCGGATTTACCCAAGTCGTTTTGGGGACATGCCTTAGAGACAGCAGCTTATCTTCTGAACTTAGTACCTTCTAAGTCGGTTCCTAAAACCCCCTTAGAATTGTGGACCGGGGATAAACCGAGTCTAAGACATATTCGAATATGGGGTTGTCCAGCATATGTGCTGAACAAGAACGCGACTAAGTTAGAATCTCGTACAGAAGTAAAGTTGTTTGTAGGCTACCCCATGGGAACGAAAGGATATTTATTTTATAGTCCGAAGAATCGGGATGTCATTGTTAGCACCAATGCAAGATTCTTGGAGGAGGACTATATAATGAATCACAAACCCATGAGTAGTGTCATTTTAGAGGAACTAGTGGGAGGGACAAATAATACCCATGAAGTTATAGTACAAGTAGAACAACCACAACATAATGTACAACCTGTCACTAATACCGCACCAGTGCCTCGTCGTAGTGGGAGGGTTGTTCAACAGCCTGATAGATTCATGTTTTTGGGAGAGTCTTCAGACTTGGTCCCTGGTGAACATGATGATGATCCCCGTACATACGAAGAGGTAGTACAAGACAAAGATGCAGATCTTTGGCAAAAGGCGATGGAATCTGAGATAGAATCAATGTATTCTAATCAGGTCTGGGAGCTCGTGGAACCACCCAAAGTTATAAAACCTATTGGATGTAAGTGGATCTACAAGAAAAAGAGGGGATTAGATAAAAAGGTGAAAGCCTGGAAAGAAAGACTTGTTGTGAAAGGGTATACTCAGAAAGAAGGTATCGATTATGAGGAAACCTTTTCACCGGTAGTCATGCTTAAGTCAATCCGTATTCTTTTATCTATAGCAGCTCATCTCGATTATGAGATTTGGCAAATGGATATCAAGACAGCTTTTCTTAATGGAAGTCTTGAAGAAACCATCTATATGCGGCAACCAAAAGGATTCATTAAGGAAGGCCAAGAGCATCTGGTATGTAAGCTTAAGAGGTCTATTTATGGACTTAAACAAGCTTCTAGAGACTGGAATATTCGTTTTGATCAAGTAGTCCAGTCATATGGATTTGATCAAAGTCCAAGCGAATCGTGCGTGTATAAGAGAAGTGAAGGTAATGCAGTGGTTTTTCTAGTACTATATGTAGATGATATTTTACTCATTGGAAACAATGTTGAGATGTTGTCATCAGTAAAGGCATGGTTTTTCAAACAATTTGACATGAAGGACTTAGGTGAAGCGGCATACATCCTTGGGATCAAAGTTATAAGGGATCGCAAGAAAAGGATGTTGGCTTTATCTCAAGAGCCCTACATTGATGAAGTATTAGCTCGTTTTAACATGCAGAACTCCAAGAAAGGTTTTTTACCTTTTAAGCATGGAGTTGCTCTATCTAGGAAGCAGTGTCCTTCGACACCTAAGGATATAGAGAGCATGAAAGCAGTTCCTTATGCTTCAGCATGTGAAAGCTTAATGTATGCTATGTTATGTACGAGGCCTGACATCTGCTTTCCTGTAGGCATGGTTAGTAGATATCAGTCGAACCCAGGTCAGGAACATTGGAGTGCAGTAAAAACTATACTCAAGTACCTGAGAAAGACTAAGGAGTATATGTTAATTTACAAGGCCTCAGATCTATTTCCTTTGGGATATACTGATTCAGATTTCCAATCAGATAGGGATAAGAGGAAATCAACCTCGGGATATGTTTTTACTTTGGGAGGTGGAGCCGTTATATGGAGGAGTGTAAAGCAGAAATGCATTGCAGACTCCACCATGGAGGCCGAGTATGTGGCGGCCTCTGAGGCTGCCAAGGAGGCTGTATGGTTCAGGAACTTCCTTTTGGACTTAGATGTGGTACCTAATTTGCCTAGGAGCTTGATGGTGTATTGTGATAACACTGGTGTTCTGGCAAATTCAAAGGAACCGCGAGACCACAAAGCAGCTAAATATATTGAATGTAAGTATCATCTCATACGAGGAATCGTAAAGCGAGGGGATATAGTTGTGGCTCACATATCATCAGAAGACAACCGAGCATATCCTTTCATAAAGAGCTTGCCAACCAAGGTTTTTGACAAGCATGTGGAAGCGATAGGAGTCAGATGGATGGACACATAGATTTTTATGTAATAGTGGATTAAATAAACATTGATATACACATAGAATATTTTGAGTATAAGTGGGAGATTGTTAGTGTATACTGAAAATATTTATTTGAAGTATGTATATTTATTTCTGGCCAGTTTATTTGAGAATCATTTGAATGTTTACATGTTGTCTAATATTATATATTGTGAACAATCTAGTATCAAATGGGATACAGAATATTAGATTGTTAAATACGGTTATATAATATAATAAGGTTCACAGCACAGGTGGTGTTGGACAATCCACTGGTATGGCTGTAGTATTATTTAGATTAGTTTATATTGACTAATAAATAATACTAGTATACTTTGTGTATATTGAACAGGATCAAATTTAGAATTGTTCCCTTAATACTGATTAAGAAGGAGAACTAAGATTCTATGTTATTATTAATGCTTAAGTTCTTAATCCGGAAATAGTAATTGACACGTGTATATTATTTACATGCTTTGATTTATATATGAAATAATTCTTTTGAATTATATCATTATATTTTGGGTGATGGAATTATATACATGGTGGATATTATTTATTGAAGGAATCCATGTCCTGATAATATTCGGGTTAATGATGTCCCCTTGAAAGCTCAAAAAGATTTAATTATGTGAAACCCTGCAGGTGGAATTTATTCTCGCATAATTAAATAAAGGTTGAGTGGATGATCAAGGATAAAAGATATTAATTAAATAAATTATCAGTAATTTATTTAATTAATGGACATATGATATTTTAAACATACGGAATTTAATAAGCAAATAATATTGGAACCGAATTAATTAAATTACGGTATTAGGAAAGGTAGTGCAAATATTAATTCTGTAGTGGATTGAATTAATATTTAATTACATTGGGCTAGGCTCAAGATGTAATTAGAAGGCCCAACCTAATTATCCATGGTCCCTATTGTAGCCTATATATATTCTTATTCTCTTCTTGCTTGGGATTGTGTGAAAACATATTGTAGCCACCAAGGAGCAAGAAGAGAGGATAACTTGAGAAGACGGAGGCCACACTTCGCTCAAGGGAATTTGGGAATACAATAGAAGAGCGTGGAATCAACCATTAACAAGGTAATCCTCTTTTCGTAATCTTTATCGTAAAATGTAGTAACACCCTAAGTCCGTGGTTCCCAACACCTTCGTGGAAGATCAGTTTATGACAGAACTGACCTGCTTGATAAATTGATCATCCAATCAATCATCTGACAGCCTTAATGTTATTTGGCGTAGATGTGTTTCTTATCTTGGTGCTATGGGTGCTAATATTGGTCGATAGTCTGTGAATTATGCAAGGAGTTGTTGAAGGTATTATATTTTTTTCTTTTAAATATTACTAATGGTTTATATGTTTGTTTGTCGATCAAATATTTAATTGAAGTTTTCATAGAGTTTTCAATTAATTTTATATATTTCAACCATAATATGTAAAATATTTTACATTGATATTACTAATAAATAATATGACAAAATTGTGACATAGATATAATGTCCATACCGGAATACGCATTCTAATAATTAATGGACTTATGTGGAGAAATCTTTCACATGGACCGACCTTCCATCAAAGTTCCTTATTAAATCTGTGAGTTTCATGTGTTTATAGGTTTATAACCTTAATACATACAAACTATGTTGACTGTGGAAGTATATGTGCCTCATATTGGGCTGCTTATATCAGTCAATAAGATCTCTAAAGTTAGGCTTAAACAACAAAGTAAACACATATGATACTATATTTTCAGAACAATTCAACTAATGAATGTTTCAGTTGTGAGGATGATGCAATTTTAGCACTTAGAATTGTATATGGACTAATTAAAATTTTATAATATATGTTTCCATAAAATTTCAGTTGTATATGGATTAATTAATATTTTACTTAGGATGATGCAATTTTAGCACTTAGAATTGTATATGGACTAATTGTAAATGTTTCAGTTGCGATATGTTAGATATATTTGATAATGTCATGTCTAATATGATTTGTGTTTAGTTTTCAGATCTTACTTAAACAGGACAAATCAGTACTTAACTGAAATCAGCACTTATACTGAAGTCAGAACTTAAGTTATCACTACTTAAGGTTCAGGAGATATTTATCATGAGATAATATCAGGACTTAAAGGAAACTTTCAGATAAGGAAGGCGGCTGATTGAAAGGAAAGAAGATCAAGACAAACGCAAGAAGAGATATGCATGAAGAAGGAATTCTATGAAGAATATAATACTTGGAAGAAAAGATAACTGATTGATATATTTTAGGAAACAGAATTATATTCCATATAAGTGTTACACTATAAGTGTTATCATTATCGAGAATATTATTCATTGTAACCCTAGCAGCTCTCGTGATATTTGTTCATCACTGAGAGAGGACAGTTCTACATTATAATAGAGTTTAATAAAGTTTGTTTTCTGTTACTTGTGTTCTTTGAATTCGATTTGATTGTGCTATACACTGTATTCAACCCCCTTCTATAGTGTGTGTGACCTAACAAGTGGTATCAGAGCCTATCTGTTAACACACAAACAGTTTAAGATCCAAAAATAATCATGTCTGAAGCATAAAATCCAACCAAGCCCACCAAAACTGAAGAACCCCCAAAGACTCAAATCCATAGTCGATATGAGGCTATTAGAGTTCCCATACTGAAACTATTTGAATATCCTATATGGAAGGTGAGGATGACTATGTTTCTGGAAGCTACAGATCCAGAATATCTTAACAGAATCAATGAAGGACCTCACAAGCCAACAAAACTCGCTGTTGTAGTTGCAGGTGAAGCAGCAAAGTCTGTACCAAAGGAGAAGAGTGATTACACTGCTGAAGATATCGCATCAATTGCTAAGGATGCTAAGGTACGACACTTGCTGCATAGTGCCATTGATAATGTAATGTCAAACAGGGTAATTAACTGCAAGACTGCAAAGAAGATATGGGATGCCTTGGAGATAAGATGCCGGGGAACTGATTCGATTAAAAAGAACAGGAAGACTATACTCACTCAAGAGTATGAACACTTTGACTCAAAGCCTAATGAGTCATTGACTAATTTATATGACAGATTTGTCAAACTCTTGAATGATTTGTCACTAGTTGATAAGGAGTATGATCTTGAAGATTCAAACCTTAAATTCCTGTTAGCTCTTTCTGAAAGTTGGGATTTGAAGGCCACAATTATAAGAGACAACTATAATCTTGAAGAAACAACTCTTGATGAAATTTATGGGATGCTCAAGACTCATGAACTTGAGATGGAACAAAGAAGCAAGAGGAAAGGAGGAAAGTCAAGGACAGTTGCTCTTAAGGCTGAAGAAGAATCCCCCAAGGCAGCTACCTCAAGGAAAGGCAAGGGAAAAGCGCTCATCATAAAGTCTGATACTGAGTCATCAAGTTCTGATAGTGCTGATGACTCAGAAACTGAAAGCTTCCCTGAAATGGATGCTGATGAAGAGATGATGAAGCTGTGTGCTCTTATGGTGAAAGGAATCACAAGGATTGCATATAAAAAGTTCAGGAAGGGAAAGAAGTTTTCCAGGAAAGGTGCAAGTTCTGATAAGAAGAATTTCAGAAAATCTGAAGGCAAAGGAGGGAAGTCTGACAGAGGAGATTACACAAATGTCAAATGCTACAACTGTGGTGAGAAAGGCCACATATCTCCTGATTGCAAGAAAGTGAAGAGTGACAAAGGCAAGGCTCTTATCACAAAGAAGAAAAGCTGGACAGACACTTCAGATTCTGAAAGTGAGGTGAACTATGCCTTGATGGCAAATGCTGATAGCAGTTCTGAAGCTGCTGAGTTAAAGGTACCTCAAACTACTTATGCCTTTCATACTGTTGATATTAATGAGTTGAGAAGATATCTTAAAACCATGTTCATTAGTTATAGAGATCAAACTTTAACATGTGAAAGATTAACTTCTGAAAATCTTGCCTATAAAAAGAGGAATGATTATTTAGAAAAAGAGTTAGTCATGTTCCATCAAACTCAAAAAGATAGAGATGATGCTTTCTATGTTAGGGATGAAGTACTTAAAATGAATGAATCTCTAAAAACTGAGTTAGAAAAAGAAAGAGAGATTATCAGGACTTGGACTAACTCTGGCAGAACAACTCAGAATTTATTAAGTAGTGGAAACTGGAAAGAGGGCTTAGGTTATGGAGATGATAAGAATGATAAAGGAACTGTAGAAATTAAGCCTATAGTTGTTAAACAAAATCCAAAGTTAAAACCTGTTAAGTTTGTAGTTGTAAAGTCTGATACTGAGAAATCAGAAGTTAAAGAGGAATTAACTTCTAACAAACTAAAACAGGAAAAGACAACTGAAGTTAATGTAGGCTTAATGACAAAAAAGCAGCTTAAGCATAAGCTGAAAGATGTTAAGAATGTAAACAAGGTAAAGTCACCTAGGAAAAATAGGAATGGAAAGGAAGGTATGAATAAAAGCAATGATTATAAGCCTGTTCCTAATGCTCCTAGAAAAACATGTCATAACTGTGGAAGTTCTAACCATCTGGCTTCTTTTTGCAGGAAAAATAAGAACATAAACTCCTTACCTTCAAAGTCAGGAGTTAAGAGTCAGTCTGTTAGATATAGGCCACAAAATCCTTGTTTTCATTGTGGTAGTTTATGGCATTCCATTTATACTTGTAAGGAATATCATAGTTTGTACTATGATTATTATCAAATAAAACCTTCTTTAAAGAAAGTTAGTATTGTTCCTTCTAGTGTAAGTTCTGATACAAAGTCTGGTAGTGTAAATGCTGATAAGATAAATGTTAACATAAACTCTGATGCTAAATCCGCTGCAAATGTTAACAAACTTAATAAGGCCAAAGGATCCAAGCAAGTCTGGGTCCTTAAAACTAATCATTAGTGGTCTTTGTGATTGCAGGGCAACAGGAAAAACATCCTAGTTCTGGACAGTGGATGTTCAGGACATATGACTGAAAATAAAGCCCTGCTATCAGACTTTGTGGAGAAAGCTGACCCAAGTGTTTCTTATGGAGATGGCAACATTGGAAAAATACTGGGATATGGCAATATCAATCTTGGGAATGTCATCATTAAATATGTAGCTCTGGTCTCAGGACTTAAACACAATCTACTGAGTGTTAGTCAAATCTGTGAGAGAGGTTATCATGTGGATTTCTTTGAAGAACACTGCGAAGTTGTAAGCAAATCTACAGGAAAAGTTGTTCTGAAAGGATACAGGCATGGTAACATTTATGAAGCCAAGCTTTCAACAAGTACTGATGGTTCTGTAATCTGTCTGTTGAGTAGAGCATCAATTGAAGAAAGCTGGAATTGGCACAAGAAACTCTCTCATTTAAATTTCAACAATATAAATGAATTAGTCAAGAAAGATCTTGTGAGAGGACTGCTAAAATCCAGTGTTTGCTCCTGATGGCCTTTGTGATTCATGTCAGAAGGCAAAATAAAGAAAATCTTCATTCAAGAGCAAGATTGAATCATCAATTCTTGAGCCTTATCACCTACTACATGTAGATCTATTTGGTCCAGTGAATGTCATGTCTATTGCAAAGAAGAAATATGATATGGTCATAGTGGATGAGTTCACCAGATACACATGGGTGTATTTCTTGCACACAAAAAGTGAAACTGCATCTATCTTGATTGATCATGTCAAGCAACTGGATAAATTGGTCAAAGATTCTATGAAGATCATAAGAAGTGATAATGGCACTGAGTTCAAGAATTTGATCATGGAAGAGTTCTGCAAAGACCATTGCAAAGACCATGGAATAAAGCAGGAATTTTCTGCTCCTGGAACTCCACAGCAAAATGGAGTTGTTGAAAGAAAGAATAGAACTCTTATTGAAGCTGCACGAACTATGCTTGATGAAGCAAAGCTACCAACCTATTTTTGGGCTGAAGCTGTGCAGACTGCTTGTTTTACTCAGAATGCAACACTCATTAACAAGCATGGAAAGACACCATATTAGATGGTGAAGAAAAAGAAGCCAAATTTGAAGTATTTTCATGTATTTGGATGCAAGTGTTTTGTTCTTAAGACTCACCCTGAACAGCAATCCAAATTTGATTTAAAAGCTAATGAAGGAATTTTTGTTGGATATCCACTTTCCACAAAAGCCTTCAGAGTCTACAATTTAAGAACAAGGGTTGTCATGGAATCTATCAATGTCTCCTTTGATGATAAGAAGATTACTGGACTTGAAGATTTCAATGATCATGATCAGCTGAGATTTGAAAATGAAGACTTAAATTCTGATACTGAAAATCCTGACAGTCTAAATCCTGATATCGCAAACTCTGATGGATTAAACTCTGATGTTATTGAAACTGTGGTGACTACGCCAAAGGAAGATGCACCTGTGCAGGGGGGCATACTGAAGATACAACCACATCGCAAGAAGCATCAGAACATACAACTGGCTCTCCAAGTTCTGATTCATCAAGTTCTGATAAGCCAAGTTCTGATAATTCTGAAAACTCAATTTCTGAAGGATCCAACTCAGAGAGCATAGTTTCAGGGGGAGCATCAGAAAATGTTGATGAAGATAGCATAGATCATGGGGGAGCATCCAGTTCTAGAGAAAACCTTCCATCTGCAAGGAAGTGGACTAAATCACATACACCTGACTTAATTATTGGAAATCTTGATGCAGGTGTCAGAACTAGAACAGCTACTTCAAGTGAATGTCTCTATAATTCTTTTCTTTCTCAGACTGAACCAAAGAAAGTGGAAGAAGCTCTTCAAGATGCTGATTGGGTGCAAGTAATGCAGGAAGAGTTAAATGAATTTGAAAGAAACAAAGTCTGGACCCTAGGGCCAAGACCAAATAACAGATATGTTGTTGGTACAAAGTGGGTGTTCAAAAACAAAACTGATAGTGATGGCATAATTACAAGGAATAAAGCAAGGCTGGTTGCAAAAGGATAGACTCAATAGGAGGGAATTGATTATGATGAAACATTTGCACCAGTTGCTAGATTGGAAGCCATAAGGATATTTTTGGCTTATGCTACTCACAAAAAGTTTAATGTCTTTCAAATGGATGTGAAAAGTGTTTTTCTCAATGGAGAATTGGAAGAGGAAGTATATGTTGAACAACCTCCAGGCTTGTAGATTCCAAATTTCCAAATCATGTCTACAGGCTTGATAAAGCACTTTATGGCCTTAAGCAAGCTCCAAGAGCATGGTATGAGACTTTAGCTCAGTTTCTTCTGGAAAGTGGATTTAACGGAGGAACTATTGACAAAACTCTGTTCTACCTCAACCATGGAAAGGACTTACTTTTGGTACAGATATATGTTGATGATATCATTTTTGGTTCTATAAATGACAGACTTTGCAAGAAGTTTGCCAAACTGATGTAGTCAAGATATCAAATGAGTATGATGGGGGAACTTAGCTATTTTCTGGGCCTTCAAGTCAAGCAGAATGAAGAAGGCACTTTTATTTGTCAAACCAAGTACACTAGAAATTTGCTGAAGAAATTTGGAATGCAAGATTGTTCAAGTGCATCCACTCCCATGGCCAATGCAACAAAATTGGATAAGGATACTGGTAAATCAGTAGATATTGCTGATTACAGAGGTATGATTGGATCACTACTCTATCTAACTGCTAGTAGACCTGATATCATGTATGCTACCTGTCTTTGTGCAAGATTTCAAGCAGATCCAAGAGAACCTCACTTAACAGCTGTGAAAAGAATTTTCAAGTATCTTAAAGGAACAGCTGATCTGGGATTGTGGTATCCCGGAGAATCAGACTTTAAACTAATAGGTTACTCAGATGTAGATTTTGCAGGTTGCAAAATTGACAAGAAAAGTACAAGTGGAACCTGCCAATTTCTTGGAGGCAGATTGGTTTCTTTGTTTAGCAAGAAACAAAAGTCAATTTCCACATCAACTGCAGAAGCAGAGTACATTGATGCAGGAAGCTGTTGTGCACAGATTCTTTGGATGAAGAATCAGTTACCGGATTATGGGTTAACATATTTTAAAATCCCTATTTACTGTAATAATCAAAGTGTTATTGTCATGACAGGTAATCCAGTTCAACACTCAATGACAAAGCACATCAGCATTAGGTACCACTTCATAAGGGAACATGTGGATGAAGGTACAGTGGAGTTGTACTTTGTTCCCACAGATCAACAACTAGCAGATATCTTCACAAAACCACTGTGTGAAGCTACTTTTATGAGATTGGTAAATGAACTTGGCATAGTTTCAGGTTCTTTCTCTAAATCTGCTTAGTTTTTGTTCTGATGCATTAGATTTTATGATCAGTATTTACAGATATTAATATCTTTGTGTACTTTGTGCTTAATTGAAAATTGCTTAATTACTGATTGTTGTCTGATGTAAATTTCTAAACTCTGATAATGATATGAATGTTTCTGTGATTATTCAATCCAATGAGGATAAATATGTTAGATGCTGACCTAGTAGTCTATAGTATACTAACAAATCCCATGTTTGAAGTAATTGTTTATGTGGAAATCTGTTGACACAAGCAAATTCTGATATTGAGCTTAGTTAAGTTTACTTTGTCTATCTTATTACTAAGTCAAAAACTAAAATAATGCTTCTTATCTGTTAAGTTCTGATGTTAGTAAATCTGGTAAATGTAATAAGTGCTGATAAGCCTCACTTATCAAAAGAAAAGGAAAAGAAAAAGAAATAAAAATCAGGTACTCCTTTGAGATCTAGAGTAAAAACTGTGGAAGGGAATTGTAATAACCCCAATTTTTGGAAATTTTTGAAACCCTGATGAATAGTAACTTGTGCTGACAATGTTGATTAAGAAAAATTATCAGATCACGATATATAGGAGTACTATTATGGAAATTCTAAGATCATATTAGTATTCCATAAAGTAAATAAGTGTATGTAAAGATCGTCAAAATCAAAATTCGAACACTTTGATTTTTCCCGAAAATCCACCAGATACCGAAAGAATTGAGTATAAGGTAACATGATTAAAAAGATTTTAATTCAAGGATTATAAGAGAGGATCATAAAAGGAATATAAAATATTGAGAAAGGTTTAGGGGAACCCAAGTAATAAGATCCCGGATATGATCCCTCAAACGATTAGATAGAACGAACGATAAACGAGTCGTAAAACAATTAAACGACAGGTAATGCAAGAGAAATTAGTGCAAGGATTAAGGATGATAATCAAGCAACTAAGAAAGGATTAGCATGAAAGATGCTTCCACCACCAAGTGATGACAAGTGGCAATTGTTGAAGTCACCAAGGTGATGTCATGCTTAGTCACACTCCACTCACTTTATTCAACCAATTAATCACCCAAATATCCCATTCACTTCCATTTTCCACCACAAGCTCATTTAGCAAAGTAAAAACCCTCCCAAGAACAATTGCTCTCGGCTTCTTCATCCTAAAGAAGAGAAAAATTCCAAAAATCAAGATTCAAGCTTTGTTAAATTACAAGGTAATTATCCAAGGTTCCTTATGATTAGTTATGGCTATCCTAGAAGTTTAAGCCTCCAATTCTTTATGAATCTCTTCCAATAAATCAATGAAGAAGATGATGAATAGTGTTTTCAAGATTACTAACTTTGTTTTCTTTGTTTTTCCTTTAAGATCCAAGCATTCCTAAGCTATCTCAAGGCTTCTTAAGGCTTCCTAGCTACTCTAATCACTCCAAGGAAGGTATAACACCTCCAAACCCTAACTTTACTTTAAGTATTAGGATGGTTTTGATTGTTATAGTAAATGAGAAGCATGATGCTTGTGTGTTTAGAGTTTGGTTGGAATTGTAATGATTTTGGGTTATAAATCTTGGTTGTTGGTTGATGAACCTTAAGTATAGTTAGTAGCTCTTGTTTGAGATTGAATAAGTTGGAAAAATCATGAGGTTATGGACTGAGTTAGTAAGGTTTGGATGAAGTTTGGTGGTATTGGTGGTTATGGGTTGATTTATGGTTGATTTATGGGTTGATTTGTGGTTGATTGGAGTAGTTTAAACTTTGGTAATCGCGTAAACATAGCCGTCGTAATGCCTGATTTACCTTAGACTGTTTTGTGCTTAACTTTTGCACCCGAACACTCACTTCCATGAACTTACCATTACCATGTTTAGATATTTCATGTTACGAGCTTCGTTTTGATATGTGGTTCGCTTGAATCCGATGTACGGTTTAGGAGAAACGACCGTTTTAAGTAACGGCGTTTCGCGAACGAACCATTACCCCTCGCCTTACTTTGAAACCTTGGTTAAGGCCCTTAAATGACTAATTAGAGTATGAAACAATTATATAAAGTGGATTAGGTAGTTGGTAGGGTATTCGCGAAAGCATCGCCTTAAAATTCTTAACGGTTAATTTATTAAAAATGGTGGAGCCGAGGGTACTCGAACGACTTATGTGATTTGTTAAGCATAGAAATGACCATAAGCGAACATTAGTGTTCAATTGGTTAAAGTCTAGTTTCTTAAGCGACCGGGGTTTAATTCCGACTTATGTTGTTGTTCATAGGTTATCGGACCCACTCTAAGCTTAAGTCTATCCGGGAACACTCAGGCAAGTTTTCTACCCGTTATACGGTTGTTGTGATGTAAATATATGTACATGCATTATCTTGTGATAAGTGTGTGATTGTCATTAGCAAATTTTGCGATATATTGGAGCATGCTGATATGGTATATATGCATGTTTGTTTCGAAATCTTGATATCTAATTTTTGATTCAAATGCTTATAAGTTGCATAATACCTATGCTAGAGATAAGCAGTAGTTGCGCATACCCTTAGTATAGGGGACCCAAAGGTGAACATTTTCTAAACCGGGAGTCGATGTTCCCGAGTATAATATATATATATATATTATTACTTTATTCGATAACTTTATTTTATTTAATGAATATTATTTTGAATATTCATTCGAGGACTTATGACTCCGCTTACTTTATTTAATGAATATTATTTTGAATATTCATTCGAGGACTTATGACTCCGCTTATTTTATTAAATAATATTCTTTATTTTATTAAAGAATAATGTTTCAATAATCAAACTTATTTTCGATTATTCAAATAAAGATCGTGCTTTCGTATAAGTATATCTTTGGCTATTTATTATTCATTTCAAGTATGAGTTGTAAAACTTCTACTTCAATTATTTTTATAAAGATTATCCTTATGGGAATATTATTTAAATAATAATATTAAGATATTCTCCAACATATCGAGACTGATTTATTTCATTAAATCAGCATTACTCCAAACATTCTTAAAAATATTTTCGAGTCTTCAAAATGATTTTTAAAAGTTAGGGCGGATCCCAAAACTCATTTTTATATTTAAGATCTTCCTTTCGAAGGGGATTTAAATACTCGCTCAAAACCTGAAGGATCCGGCTTTGTGGTGTATTTTACATTCACAACGAGGTTGCTGTTTTGAGAAAACAATTTGATTACTTGCCCAATGTTCGGGAAGTAAGCCCATCTAATTGAGTCGGCATAAGCGACAGGCCAGGGTACGGTCTATCAAAGTGTAAGTGGCTGGGTGGCAGTCCATCAACGCATAAGAGGCCGGGTGGCGGTCCAGCACAAGATCCTAATGCGGCTAGGGTGATGACCGGTGGGGGATTCATCCATCTACTAGTAGAAAAGGTTACTTATTGGTATCTTTGCCTGATCAGCAAGATATCAGGTTTATGCCAAAATTCTTTTTTTTCCAAATTCATTGGATATTACAACTCTGTTCATACTTTACATGACAGAGGTTTTCAGGAAATGTATGAGAGATGTATATGGATATATATATCGGGACTTAATGAAGTATCTCGTAACTTCATTTCTTTTGAATGATATTTCAAAGATTGAATCTATTCAAATCTAATCTTGTAGTCTCATCTATGTGATGAACTTTTAAAACTGATTATACCTTGAACGGTGGTAGTTCAAGTAGTATTCGGAAAAGATATAAGTATATTGGAGTATCTTGTAACTTCATCTTTTCATCTTATATCTAGTTAATGATTATCTTATGCATGACAAAGATTTTCAGAAAAACGTTGAGACAAGGTTAGATATATGAGATCACCTTGCAACGATATTTTTATACAAGTTATAAACTGGAACTCTATGTATATTATGCATGGAAGAGGATTCTAAGATTTTGAAAAGTATATATACTTATATACTGAATATTTTGCGACTTGGTCGCGTTAAGATATCAAACTTGGTTTATTTCTTCTTGACCAAGATTTCATGAGTACTATGAGAATGCTCATATATTGTTAATTATTATACATATTATTTCGGTGGGCTTGTTGCTCACCCTTGCTTTCTTCTTTCATCACACAACAACAGATAGACAAGATGAACATGACCAAGCTCCCAATTCATGAGCGGATAGGAAATGTTCCGCAGTTTCCTGTAGGCGTTGATGCCGTTGTAGCTGAGGTACGAACTACCAATAGGCTAGGCTTTCAACTTTTATTGTGCCAGACTTATGTATATTTATGAATTGTAATAATGGGAAGAAATATGTAAATTTATTCAGAAACCCTTTTGAGGTGTAATGGCTTATAATTGTGGAATAAAATGACGTGTTATTTTTGGATATTCATCTCTGAGACTATAACTTGTGGTATGTGTGTGTATTGTGGGGTCACAGTACGTAGTAGTTGGTGGATTATTAAGATTAAGTATTATTAAGGGAAATGGAACTCGTGACAACCCGGTTCCCCAACCCCGGATTTGGGGGTGTTACAAAAATGGTATCAGAGCTAAGCGTTATAAACCTCAGAGATGATGTGACGTTAGAATAATAAGTTCACTAAGATAATAAGAACTCTTGCCAAGTTCATAGTTGGACTACCTAACGTAGTACTGACAGTTAAAACCCTTATGGGACCCTTATAAATATCGTGATAGAAGCGTAGTTCGTTATCATGTATGGTAGCGGGACTCCGAACCCTGAGGTTGAGGAGCAATAACGCGATGATGTTTTACTACATATTGGAGATCAAATTATGGATCCGATAGAGCGTCCTAACAAGGGACGAGATGATGTTCATATTAAAGATGTAGCAATTAGGGATGTTATCCCAAAAGGGATTGTTGTTGAGAAGGATCCCGTGGAGGATCCTGACAAGAATGAAGAAAGGACCATTGAGGAATTGATGACTGTAGTCAGGGCGACTACAAGAGATAGGAATTATCGGTTACTACCGTAGGTTCGTTCAAAATTTTGCAAAGATCACAGCCCGTTTAACGCGGATTACTCATGAGACTGAGAAGTTCGAATGGACAGAGGAATGTGAGAACAGCTTCCAAGAACTGAATAAAAGATTGGTGACGGCCCTTGTGTTGGCATTGTCGGAGGGAAAAAGGAGATTTTGTGATTTATAGTGATGATTCGCACAAGGGATTAGGGTGCGTGCTTATGCAACACGGTAAGGTAATCATGTACGCATCAAGACAATTAAGGGAATATAAAATTCGATATCCCCCCATGATCTTGAGCTCACGATAATAGTTTTACCCTAAAGATTGGAGGCACTACTTGTATAGAGAGAAGTGCGAAGTTTACACAAACCCCAAGAGCTCAAGTATATTTTACGCAGAAAGAGCTCAACATGCGCCAGAGGAGGTGGTTAGAGCTAATCAAGGATTATGATTATGAGATTATTTATCAGCCAGGTAAAGCCAATGTGGTGGCTAACGCCCTTAATAGAGAGGAGAGACTCAAGATGATAATGTCTTCTGAAGAGTTGATAAGAGATTTTAAGAAAATGGAAATAGAAGTGAAGGTAACCGGAGCCGGTACCGAAAAGCTGTTTGAGATTGCAATACAACCCGAATTCTTGGAAAAGATCATATTGTGCCAAGAAAAAGTGATGAATGAAGGCAGAGAGCCAACAAATAGAGAAGAGATTAATACCGAGAAAGATGATAAGGGAATATGGGTATTCCTACAGAATTTGGGTTCCAAACGTTCAAGAGCTTAAGGACGAGATCTTAGATAAAAGCCATAGTTCGAGGAATAAGATTTAGGGCAAAACCTTGAATGTGATAGTCAGGGAGGTCACCATCAAGAAAGAAAGAACCGATAATATAATGAAATGGAAAACAAGGATTTTAACGTATAAGATAACCCTGATTATGGGAGAAGGATGAAACATTTCATACCGAGAAAATAGAAGTCGGGCAAGATAAGGAGACCCGAGACGGTACTCTTATACAGAAATTCATGGATCTGTCTAAATAAAACTTAGACTATTATCCCCAACCACGACCCTGAGGAAACCATGCGGTAAAAAATTCTTTCAGGACCTTTAAGTCGCTAAGCTCTCAGAGTTCCAAGGAACAAGCTGACCCAGTAGAGGCAAGAGCTTGGCTAAAGGAAATATAGGAATCATTTGAGATTCTAAATGATTTACGAATCAAAAAAGACTGTTTTTGTCACTTACCGTGCTAAGAGAGAGGCCATCTGCTGGTGAAAGGCCAAGAAAGACGCGGGGCCAGAGGTTATAATAAACTGATTAAAGTTCAGTCAATTGTTTTCGGGAAAGTACTTCCCAAGGTTATAGAGGAAGTGTAAAATCTTTAGAGCCAGAACAAAGGCAGACGAGTGTGATGAATTATGAATCTAAGTTGTAAAAGTTGTCAAGATTCGTTCTGAGGACAAGAATCCCAGAACGACGTGATGTTTGAAGTAAATGATTAGTGGGTTCATAAAATGATTGTAAGAGAAAGGAAAATAAAAAGAAATTGAAGTGGAAAGGAATATAAAGGCAATAGAGTTTGAGGAATGATGAGGGAGTTGGGTATGAGGAAACCCTAAAGACTCGTAGCAATAGAAATAGAAAAGTATGTAATCGTCATGATGAGAGTGATTCACCATGAGTTAAAGTTGATGGTTGAAGGCATAAGATATATATATATATATATATATTGTACCCCCTTTAAGTTGGGAGGATTCGAGGAAACCTTGAGATAGTTCGAAGGATAAACAATGAGACGCGGATAGACTGAGGAGACAAGAAAGTAAGAAATTAGGAAAATTGGATGAAGGAAGTGACCTTCAAGAATGTGAAGTGTAAGTAACACATGTGGCTTGATACCCAGAAAGGGAGACGTCGGGTATAAAAGATATCTCATCATTGAGATGATTGTTGAGATAAACAATAAAAGTAAATGAGGATTTAGTAAATAGAAGTTCACGTTGAACACGACCAATATCTTCCAGAACATCCCTGTTGTCATTACCAAATTAGGAACGAAAAGCAGGTAACCATTGTTATCTTTTGAAGGCCAGATGGGTTGACCTCAATTTGAATAAGGATACTATTGTGAAATTGGTATAGACTATCGAGGTGGGAATGATTGAATAAGATAATCTATCAAGGATCTATGACTTGATTTATCCATGGAAGGATGCAAGTACCTTTTTAAAGGTGGAATTAAGGATAGAACCTCAATAACTTGAGATGAATCCTAGGGGAATGCATAAAGGTTGGCATTTCGCCCTTAATAGGGACAGCATGAGTTTTGACAGTATGAATTGGAAAGGATTAAGGTAACAACAGCCTTTAAGGATCAGTGGAGAAATTTTTCAGAAGTATATAGACAATGGTTCTAGTATTAGTAAATGGTATTTTGATATGCCATGTATCTAGGGAATACAGGAGGAACGATTCAAGGATAACCTTAGAGGTCTTACAAGGAGAAAGGTAATATTCAAAGTTCTCAAGAATAGAAATATTGATAAAGAAAATATGACATAATTATAATAATGTCAGGTGGGCACGTGTTGAACCATAAGAAAGTATAGATCGACCCAATGAAGGTCGAGATTGGTGAAAACAAGTAGGACCCAAGATAAGAGATGTCCGAAGTATGATCGAGAGTCAGTCGTGACAATGTTAACCTCTAAAAGACCGAGGCAATAACTTATGGAAAAATGGTGATATATTTTTTTTACCAAAGCGTAAGGAAGTGCATTTTCACACAAGCAGTGATTGGAAATGAGGTAGAAAATTTAGTTGAAGATCATTTAAAAGACATTGATTGTAAGGAAATTTTACTATCAGGAAAGGCCAAAGAGGTGGCCGACACTTTAAATGTAAGAGGATAATTATAGACGCTCGTGCCAGAGGAATACAGTGATAATGGTTAAAGCCGTGAAGGTTGTGTTATGGTATGAAGGATTGACATTCCTTCTGATGATTGTGTGATACTCAACCGTAATAGTAGTTTGGTAAAGATTTAATTTATGCAATCGCCGTAAGCGGGCTATCTATCTTAGAAGGTCATATCTTGAGATAAGCCAGGTCCATGTTATGAAAGGACTAAATAAACCCTTGAGTTTCCAGTCTCTTATTGAGGACATATAATTACTAACGGTAATAACCTGCTATTGTTGCTTTGATTGATATTCTTCTGCAATTTTATCTACTTCATGTCATATATACATCAAGTTCAGGATATGTCCTTCATGGATCACAAACGGTGATATGTTACCTACTTAGAAGGTTTCGATACGATATGTATGGACTCCGTTTGGTTAGCTATTAAGACTTCATGGAAAACGAATGACTACAGTAGGTCAACGGTGGACCATAGTAATGCAGGAATGATTCTGCGAGTAATGAGCCGATTACTTACAACCGTGAGAGTTGTATTGGAATGGATATTGAGATTGAGTACCACTAATCGGGTCGTGGTGGTGTATAAGTTATCATTGAATAGACTAATTAAGTAGATTATCTACCTATTGAATACTTATTCCTTCTTATGAATAGAGAGTCGTATTACTATACGAGGAAGGTTGCGATGCAAGCATAGAATTCTAATAACGATGATGTCTAGAATGAAATCCCAGATTCGATTTTCGATGTCGAGGGAGTTTCAAAGGTGATTGTGTATAAGCTCGAGCAAGAGCATGGGTCCATAGAATGATGGACATAATAGCAAAAATATTTAGGCATGTGAAATGCGATGTTATTATACTTGATGTTGATTTATATACATATATGTTTTGTTCTCCTATGATAAACCTCTATAGTTCAGAGGTAGATTCCGAGCCAGATATTTTGTGGCAGTATATTTTTTATATATATATATACAATTCTCTTCAATTCGTTCTTTTCTCTCCTTTTCATTTCATGTAAGCTGAGAAGAACAACCCTTCCAGAAGGGGAGGTATTGCCAAATGAATATCTATCTGTGTGATAAAAGCCTAGTAGGATACCATATGTTGTTTAATTGCTTGTCAAGTACTAAAGGCTGGCCACCTTCTGTACTAACTATGCAATATAACAAGTGTTCATGATCATAGTGATCTCTCAATAAATTCTTTTACTTCTATACGATGGATCAAGCTTTCAAAGAGAGAAGCAGCTAGAAAGGAGTAGTATCAGTGTGGTGGTATTCCGAATCTAACACATTCGTGATACTAAGGTTGACGTGGTTATTAAAAGGTTATAGAACGCTAACGAGCAAAAGTATAACCAGTATAATATTAGGAACGGAAGATAGTAACGATTACGAACTGGAAAAGAATGGGTATTGAGAAGCAAAAGCTATAATGCTAGAAGCTATGATGAGAGTCTGTGCAATAGACTTGAAAGAATTTGGAATGGTCACTTAGCATGGATTGAGTTTTCTTACAACAATAGATCGTATGTCAGTATTGAGATGTCGCCTTATGAGATCCTTGAGGGAGCACGATGTCGATCTCCCTTATATGAGGATGAAGCTGCAGAGCGCAAGATGCTCGGACCAGCAGTGGTCCAAAGGACCAAGGATATAATAGATCTAATCAGAGGACGGCTGGTAGTAGCCCGAGATGGACATAAGAAGTATGTTGATTTGACACGAAATGACAAAGAGTAGGAAGTAGGGGACCTAGTGATGTTATAGGTATTCCCTTGGAAAGGATGGATGAGGTTCAAAAAGAAAGGAAAGCTAAGCCTACGAATTGTTGGACCCTTTGAGGTATTAAGACGTATTGGGAAGTTATCAAACGAACTAGCCCTACCCACGAACCTGCAAAAAGTTTGCAATGAGTTCCACATATCAATGTTAAGGAAGTGTAATCCGGATGCCAGACAAATAGGGGCATATGAGCGCATAGACATGCAACTAGACGTAACCTATATGGAGCAACCGGGAAGGGTTATAGATCGAAAAAGGAACAAGTGCTTAGGAGAAGGGTTATCAAACTAGGCAGAGTTTGGTGGTAAAACCACAATGTGGGAAAATTTACTTGAGAGTTAGAAAGTGCAATGCTAAGAGAGCATCCCTATTCATTTTCTATCTGATTCCGGGACGGAATCCTTTTAAGGAGGGGAGACTGTAATAACCCCAATTTTTGGAAATTTTTGAAACCCTGATGAATAGTAACTTGTGCTGACAATGCTGATTAAGAAAAATTATTAGACCACGATATATAGGAGTACTATTATGGAAATTCTAAGATCGTATTAGTATTTCATAAAGTAAATAAGTGTATGTAAAGAATGTCAGAATCAAAATTCGAACACTTTGATTTTTCCCGAAAATCCACCAGATACCGAAAGAATTGAGTATAAGGTAACATGATTAAAAGGATTTTAATTCAAGGATTATAAGAGAGGATCATAAAAGGAATATAAAATATTGAGAAAGGTTTAGGGGAACCCAAGTAATAAGATCCCGGATATGATCCCTCAAACGATTAGTAAGAACGAACGATAAATGAGTCGTAAAATAATTAAACGACGGGTAATGCAAGAGAAATTAGTGCAAGGATTAAGGATGATAATCAAGCAACTAAGCAAGGATTAACATGAAAGATGCTTCCACCACCAAGTGATGACAAGTGGCAATTGATGAAGTCACCAAGGTGATGTCATGCTTAGTCACACTCCACTCACTTTATTCAACCAATTAATCACCCAAATATCCCATTCACTTCCATTTTCCACCACAAACTCATTTAGCAAAGTAAAAACCCTCCCAAGAACAAGTGCTCTCGGCTTCTTCATCCTAAAGAAGAGAAAAATTCCAAAAATCAAGATTCAAGCTTTGTTAAATTACAAGGTAATTATCCAAGGTTCCTTATGATTAGTTATGGCTATCCTAGAAGTTTAAGCCTCCAATTCTTCATGAATCTCTTCCAATAAATCAATGAAGAAGATGATGAATAGTGTTTTCAAGATTACTAACTTTGTTTTCTTTGTTTTTCCTTTAAGATCCAAGCATTCCTAAGCTATCTCAAGGCTTCTTAAGGCTTCCTAGCTACTCTAATCACTCCAAGGAAGGTATAACACCTCCAAACCCTCACTTTACTTTGAGTATTAGGATGGTTTTGATTGTTATAGTAAATGAGAAGCATGATGCTTTTGTGTTTAGAGTTTGGTTGGAATTGTAATGATTTTGGTTATAAATCTTGGTTGTTAGTTGATGAACCTTAAGTATAGTTAGTAGCTCTTGTTTGAGATTGAATAAGTTGGAAAAATCATGAGGTTATGGACTGAGTTAGTAAGGTTTGGATGAAGTTTGGCGGTATTGGTGGTTATGGGTTGATTTATGGTTGATTTATGGGTTGATTTGTGGTTGATTTGTGGTTGATTGGAGTAGTTTAAACTTTGGTAATCGCATAAACATAGCCGTCGTAATGCCCGATTTACCTTAGACTGTTTTGTGCTTAACTTTTACACCCCAAGACTCACTTCCATGAACTTACCATTACCATGTTTAGATATTTCATGTTACGAGCTTCGTTTTGATATGTGGTTCGCTTGAATCCGATGTACGGTTTAGGAGAAACGACCGTTTTAAGTAACGGCATTTCGCGAACGAACCATTACCCCTCGCCTTACTTTGAAACCTTGGTTAAGGCCCTTAAATGACTAATTAGAGTATGAAACAATTATGGAAAGTGGATTAGGCAGTTTATAGGGTATTCGCGAAAGCATCGCCTTAAAATTCGTAACGGTTAATTTATTAAAAATTGTGGAGTCGAGGGTACTCGAACGACTTATGTGATTTGTTAAGCATGAAAATGACCATAAGCGAACGTTAGTGTTCAATTGGTTAAAGTCTAGTTTTTTAAGCGACCGGGGTTTAATTCTGACTTATGTTGTTGTTCATAGGTTATCGGACCCACTCTAAGCTTAAGTCTATCCGGGAACACTCAGGCAAGTTTTCTACCCGTTATACTGTTGTTGTGATGTAAATATATGTACATGAAAATATATGTACATGACTTGTGATAAGTGCATGATTGTGATTAGCAAATTTTGCGATATATTGGAGCATGCTAATATGGTATATATGCATGTCTGTTTCGTAATCTTGATATCTAATTGTTGATTCAAATGCTTATAAGTTGCATAATACCTATGCTAGAGATAAGCAGTAGTTGTGTATACCCTTAGTATAAGGGACCCAAAGGTGAACATTTTCTAAACCGGGAGTCGATGTTCCCGAGTATAATATATATATATATATATATATATATATTGATATAGTTTTCAAAACTATTAATCGAATAAGGTTTATTCGATAACTTTATTTTATTTAATGAATATTATTTTGAATATTCATTCGAGGACTTATGACTCCGCTTACTTTATTTAATGAATATTATTTTGAATATTCATTTGAGGACTTATGACTCCGCTTATTTTATTAAATAATATTCTTTATTTTATTAAAGAATAATGTTTCGATAATCAAACTTATTTTCGATTATTCAAATAAAGATCGTGCTTTCGTATAAGTATATCTTTGGTTATTTACTATTCATTTCAAGTATGAGTTGGAAAACTTCTACTTCAATTATTTTTATAAAGATTATCCTTATGGGAATATTATTTAAATAATAATATTAATATATTCAAAATGATTTTTAAAAGTTAGGGCGGATCCCAAAACTCATTTTTATATTTAAGATCTTCCTTTCGAAGGGGATTTAAATACTCGCTCAAAACCTGAAGGATCCGGCTCTGTGGTGTATTTTACATTCGCAACGAGGTTGCTGTTTTGAGAAAGCAATTTGATTACTTTCCCAATGTTCGGGAAGTAAGCCCATCTAATTGAGTCGGCATAAGCGACAGGCCAGGGTACGGTCTAACAAAGTGTAAGTGGCTGGGTGGCAGTCCATCAACGCGTAAGAGGCCGGGTGGCGGTCCAACAAAAGGTCCTAATGCGGCCAGGGTGATGACCGGTGGGGGATTCGTCCATCTACTAGTAGAAAAGGTTACTTATTGGTATCTTTTCCTGATCAGCAAGATATCAGGTTTATGCCAAAATTCTTTTATTTCCAAATTCATTGGATATTACAACTCTGTTCATACTTTACATGACAGAGGTTTTCAGGAAATGTATGATAGATGTATATGGATATATATATCGGGACTTAATGAAGTATCTCGTAACTTCATTTCTTTTGAATGATATTTCAAATATTGAATCTATTCAAATCTAATCTTGTAGTCTCATTTATGTGATGAACTTTTGAAACTGATTATAACTTGAACGGTGGTAGTTCAAGTAATATTCGAAAAAGATATAAGTATATTGGAGTATCTAGTAACTTCATCTTTTCAACTTATATCTAGTTAATGATTATCTTGTGCATGACAAAGATTTTCAGAAAAATGTTGAGACAAGGTTAGATATATGAGATCACCTTGCAATGATATTTTTATACAAGTTATAAACTGGAACTCTATGTATATTATGCATGGAAGAGGATTCTAAGATTTTGAAAAGTATATATACTTATATACTGAATATTTTGCGACTTGGTCGCATTAAGATATCAAACTTGGTTCATTTCTTCTTGACCAAGACTTTCATGAGTACTATGAGAATGCTCATATATTATTAATTATTATACATATTATTTCAGTGGGCTTGTTGCTCACCCTTACTTTCTTCTTTCATCACACAACAACAGATAGACAAGATGGACATGACCAAGCTCCCAATTCATGAGCGGATAAGAAATGTTCAACAGTTTCCTGTAGGCGTTGATGCCGTTGTAGCTGAGGTAGGAACTACCAATAGGCTAGGCTTTCAACTTTTGTTGTGCCAGACTTATGTATATTTATGAATTGTAATAATGGCAAGGAATATGTAAATTTATTCAGAAACCCTTTTGAGGTGTAATGGCTTATAATTGTGGAATAAAATGACTTGTGTTATTTTTTGGATATTCATCTCTGAGACCATAACTTGTGGTGTGTATGTGTATTGTGGGGTCACAGTACGCAGTAGTTGGTTGATTATTAAGATTAAGTATTATTAAGGGAAATGGAACTCGTGACAACCCGGATCCCCGACCCCGAATTTGGGGGTGTTACAGGAAGACCCAAGTGCATTACTGGTATTAAGTAATATGCATCAGAAAAGCAAAAATAAATATTTTTCTTGGTGACTTTTCACACTCTATGATTATTGGAGAAATACTCTGATAATAGCATGAATTCTGATAAGCAGTCGTGACTCACTTACACTGAGAAGCCACTATAAAATGGAATTTCAAAAGATGCATAAAATGAGCACAAAACAGTTTAGGTGGACTCATACATGAACTCATTCTAAAGTAGACTTCAGAATCATGACAGGTTTTGAGCAAAATCCTTAGTTATGCCTTATTTCTAAGATGTACTGAAGTGAATCAGACTTTAATCTTTATCTGATATTTAGCTTACTGCACACACATACACTCCATATGAATGATGAAAATTACTGTGGTGATAAATGTTGTTTTAGATGAACGTTTAAGTGTCAGTTGCATAAATTCTGAGGACAAGTTCTGATGGAAGTTCTGATGATTAAGTTCTGAAGAAACGAAATCAGAATTTGTGTGAAGAATTACAGAAATAGGCATTCACTTTTTGAGTTAAGAAATCATGTTGTGATGACTGTTAAGTTCTGATATAAGTCTAAGTTCTGATATTAAACTCTGATTCTTTACTTGACTTTACTTGACTTATTTGTGGTTAAAATCTGAAACAGTCTTATTTAAAATCAGAATATGTTTGGGTGAGATATTAACAGTCAACATAATTTCGGTTAGTGGTACACGTCTATGCACAGTAATTTTTACTTGTTTCGTGTGCGCATTAAATCCTGTTTTAAACTTCCAATAGCTGTTTTTATTCTTATCAGTCTAGGGAGACGAGGTAGAATTATTTCTACCTATAACCATTCAATTTTCCTTGCGTCTCTTGGCATTCTATTGGCTATATAAACCAACACCTCATTCCAGCCAACACATCTCTCATTTTCTCTCAAACTCTCAAACTCATTTCTTTTTCACTCATCACAACCATGGTTCACTTTAACTTAGTTCTGAACTATCACACTTTCACTATGAATTTGGGGTGTCCTGAATGGCAACAGGAATGGCATGTCACTGCCATTCCTAATGATGTCTGGGACTCAGTTCCCCAAGAGGTCCGCACAGACCTCTTGTTCTTCTACATGGACTACCATCGCCATCTTGAGCGTCTGGAAGAGGAACGGAGGGAAGCTCTCTGACAGCAGTAGCGAATCATTCGTCTCGCTGTTCTTTTTGTTGAGAGTAGAAAGAAGAAATAATTGTAGCTTAGGACAATCTTGTACTTTTAAGCTTGTAATTTAAATTTCATGAAATGTATTTGTTCAATATATTAATGAAATTTTATATTTATGCAAGATTTTGTCTCTGAGTCGTTTGATATTCTGATAACATTTTAAATCCTGATATTAACCATATTCTGATAACCTTTTTAGCTCTGATACAAATCAAGTTCTGATTCTGACGTGGCAGTATTTATTTACTTGGTTTATTAATGGTCATTCTCTCATTGGTTATAATTTTACAGAATATTGGTAAGGCAGTAATAATTTTAAGTGGGAACAGTTTTTACAATTTAAAATAAAAACTGAACAACCTTGATTAATGGGATTCCTTGGTAAGTGGAACGGTTTTTCCTTGAAAAACTGCATGTGATAAGTAATGATTACTGAATACCCGTGCCCATTAATTATCTTTACTGTTGCATGTCTGACAGGTGTCTCAACGGTTACTTTTACTACCGTGTATAAGTAAAAGAGAGAAAAGATTATAATATCTTTTATTTACTTTCATATTTTCTCTCTCTCTTTTTACTTTTATTCTCTCTCATCTACTGACGATTTTTCATACAGCCATTTCTCAAACACCGTACAGGCAATTCTCTTTCTCACAAATTCTCATGGCACCCAAGGACATAATTTTCGATCGAGCTACGTTTGTTCCTAATAACTTCTCTGCTATTCTTAGCACGTCAGAAGCACCCTCTGAACTTCACTTCATTCAGGAGTTTCTTGCTAGTTCTGATATTGGGTATGCTCTGACTGAACCCGAAGCAGTCTCTGGTACTCAAGTACTGGAGTTCCGGAGAAGCGGAGTATATGATGATGGTGGTGCTCAAGGGTCCCCAAGTATTATTTTTTCATCAGGGGAGGATGAGTATGTTGTGACTTTGTCTACGGTTCGCCAAGCACTGCAGCTACATGAGAACTGTGTTTATTCTACTGTTGACGACCCAGTTCTTCAAAACATGATGGCCAGTCTGGGATATGAAAGGACATTAGCAAAGCTGGGCCAGTTGAAGAGATCTTTCATAAGGAGGGAATGGAGTTTCTTCTTTGATTACATAACTAAAGCTTTTACAAACAAATGTTTCAATTTTGATGCAATTCCCATATTCAGCCAACAAATCGGGTATGCTCTTATAAATCGAACTAATTTTGACTATGCAAGTGTTGTTTTAGGTTTTATTGGGGACAGAATGCATGAAGATAGATCTACTGTTTATTTTGCTAGATTCTGTCAGCTTATTTATAGTTTTTGTTGTGATAATAAGCCCCAAGGTTATGGTGAATTAATTTCATCATTCAGAATAGCTAAAAGAGCTTTTACTGACTTATTATCTACTGATAATAAGAAGACTGTGTTAAGACCCCTCTTAATTCCTTTATCTGTCAAACAAGCCTTAATAACATATGATCCTGTTAAGTACACTGCATTATATCCTGATGTTCAACCATCTGAACCTCATCCATCAGCACCTACCACCTCTACTCAACCACCACAAACTTCTCAACCTCAACCTTCAGAACCTACAGTGCAGCCTTCATCTTCCAAACCTAAGAGGACTAAGAAATTACCTCAGACACAACAGAAGAGAAGGAGATTCATTCTGCGAGATGAATTAGATGCTGAGGAACAGGTTCCTGTATCAGAACCTGTTGTTCAAGAAGCTGAGAAGGTCTCTTCTCAGAAGGATGTTGATATTGGGAGTTCTAGGCCTCTAAAAAGGCTTAGAAAACATAATTCTGATGATACAACTCCTAAAGTCACCTTAAAAGCTAAAAGATTCAAAACATTAGCAAAAAGGCTTGAAGATTCTGGTAAAGGAATGGAAGCAGCAGCTAAGGAAGGAGATCAGGAATCTCTGATCTCACAAGACCCTGTTGAAGCTCACAATTCTCCTAGTATTGATTCAGACCCTCATGCTACTCATCACTCACCACTACATGAGCCAGAATCTACTCACATTCCTACACCTCCAGTATCTCCAGTAAATGCTGATACTCAGGGGCCAAGTGATGAAATTGACATTCATAACTTGGAAGTGCCTCAGGTTTTGTATCTAGAAGCTCCACCAACTCAAGTCACTCCACCAATAACACCAATTCTTGATGCTGATTTTAATCCAGAATTGCCTACAACACCTTCTCTGCATCTAGATACTGAAGATCAGATTTTAGGTGAGCATCAGAATATGGATGTTGATCAGAACTTAGTTGGAGATCAGCCCTTATAGGATGATGTTGAAGCCTCCATAGCTTCTCATATTGTTCTTTTATCAGAAGATGTTGAAGCTGTTGACTCTGTAAGTTCTGATGCTGCAAATGTTGATGCTACTGGTACTGCTGCTACAAATTTAGATGCTAATGCAGCTGGTCCTTCTGGACATGAACCTCTATAAGCTCCTTCAAAAGCTGAGATAGTCAAAAAGTTTGTTACAACGGAAGCACCAGTACCTTGGAGAGAAACTCCTAGAGGACAGGAGTGGACTAAGGAGTGGAACACAGTTACCTTTGTTCCTTCTGAAAAGATTCTTGTTGATCACTTGGCAAAAGCTGATGAGATGCTAGTTAATGATGATTTCAAAACTCAGCTCAGAGTTACTGCACTAAGTACAAGGCACCTTCAGGGTCAACACTCTGTCACTCAGGCCAAGGTGGACAAGATTCAAGAAACCTTAAATCAGCAAGATACAGTTTTCAAGTTGGACAAGAAAAGGTTTTTCAAACCTTCCTTTGACAAAATTACCAACATTGAGAAAACCCAAGAGAAACAACAGTCTTGGATTGATGAAATTTTGAAAAATCAAGCTTCTCAGCAAACTCAACTCAATGAGATTCAATCCTCAGTGGAATTGCTTCTCTCTCTTCTTTTACCTGCTGATGCCAAAAAGGGGGAGAAAGTTATTAAGTCCAAATACAAACCGACACTGAAGAAAAAGGATGATGGTAATGACCCGGGAAACTCTGGAATGGGTGGAGGTCATGGTCAAGGTGGAGGTCTTTCATCAAGTAAAGCTGGAACTACAAGGCATAGAACAAGTTCTGATACTGGGAGAAGAATAACTTCTGATACTGGTAAAAGGATAAGTTCTGATGAATTTTTGGAACTTGATGAAGAAATTTCAAGACAGTTGTTTCTGAAAGAAAATCGAGGAATGGACTTTGAGAGTCTAATGGAAGAAGAAGCTAGACTTAAGTTAGAAAAAGTCAACTTCAAATCTGAAGCTTCTGTTGTTAAAAAAGAAACTTCCTACGGCTAAAGATATTGTGATAAAAGAAAGGACAAATCCTATGGCAATCAAGGCCAAATCACAATTGCAGATAGATCCAAGGTCCAAGGGCAAAGAAAAAGTTGGTGAACCTGTAAAGGTTTATGTGCCTCCTATGGATGAAGAAATTTCTGATGAAGATGTTAATCTTACTCTGACTTCAAGGAAGATTTCTAAGACAACCTCTGACATGGCTCAAGTTGTTCAGAGTTAAGATATAGTTAGTTCTGATATAACAATGAAGCAAGCAACCTCTGACATAGCTCAAGTTGGCTTGATATCAGAAGATAAGTCAAAGGAAACCTCTGACATTGCTCATGTTAAATCCTCAAAGTTACTCCTACCAGGATTCACTAAAGCCAAACAGACTCAACCTTTGAAGACTGCAGCAAGTGGTTTTGAAGTAAGAGTGGTTACTGGAAAGGAAGCAAGAGATAAATCTGGATTGGGTAGTGCTGATGAAAGAAGAGTACAAAACACAACCAATGATCCAACTTCCTTAAGTGAACCAGGTATTGGAGCAACTCCTGAAAGATTGAATCAACTAGAATCTGTACAGATGGTCTACCATACCTTCTTGAAAGAACACATCTTGTTATATTTCATGACAGATGGAAGGGTTTACCATATAAGGGAAAATGCTATACCACTGAAGTATTTTGAGGAACTAGAACATGTTTTATTCTTACTTCAAGTGAAGGACGGATTAACAGAAAGTGCTGCAAATTATTTGAAGACTCAAATTCAGAGACAGAAAAGGCTCTATTCTGTAAAGTCTGACAGCACATACTGTCCCAAGTACAGAGATCACAAGGGTGATATTGTTGATATGAAGCCTAATACTGCAAAGATCAGAACATATCTTGGTATTAAGGGACTTGAATTCAATCTAGAGTCTAAGAAAGCCTATGTCATCAGACTAGATCAGGAGTTGAGAAAAGTAAAAATTAATGATCTCAGATATGTTTTTCCAAACTGGTGAAGATACTGCAGAACTCAAAGATGCTAAAAGGAGGATGATTGATGAACTCAGATATGCTGAGAGATGTTTGTTAAAGAACTATCTCAGAACAACTCCTGACATCGAAGAGATCAGAAAGTGAAGCCTAGTCAAGATCTACAACTGCTCAATTTCTGATGTGTATACAGATTGAAGTTGTTATCAGAAGTTAAAGTTGGTAAAGCTTTAAGGACTGTAAGTTGTAGTTATCTAGTCATATTCTCATGCATTTGTACTTAATGTTTTTGACATCATCAAATATCTGTTAAACTTGTATATTATGCTAATTTATAAGTTGGGGGAGATTGTTAGATATATTTGATAATGTCATGTCTAATATGATTTGTGTTTGGTTTTCAGATCTTACTTAAACATGACAAATCAGTACTTAACTGAAATCAGCACTTATACTGAAGTCAGAACTTAAGTTATCAGTACTTAAGGTTCATGAGATATTTATCAGGAGATAATATCATGACTTAAAGGAAACTTTCAGATACGAAAGGCGGCTGATTGAAAGGAAAGAAGATCAAGACAAACGCAAGAAGAGATATGCATGAAGAAGGAATTCTATGAAGAATAGAATACTTGGAAAAAAAGATAACTGATTGATATATTTTAGGAAGCAAAATTATATTCCATATCAATTAGCGATTATCTTATAACTGTGTAGTATATAAACACATACATAGGGTTTACACTATAAGTGTTATCATTATCGAGAATATTATTCATTGTAATCCTAGCAGCTCTCGTGATATTTGTTCATCACTGAGAGAGGACAGTTCTACATTGTAACAGAGTTTAATAAAGTTTGTTTTCTGTTACTTGTGTTCTTTGAATTCGATTTGATTGTGATATACACTGTATTCAACCCCCTTCTACAGTGTGTGTGTGTGACCTAACACGATACCTGAGAGATAGACGAGAAGGATCCAACATTTTTGATGTTTCTATCACGAGGCAAGTCATAATTTTTTTTCATGTACCATTTTTACGTTTAAGAGGTCATAGGCCCTGGCCAAATTTAGGATTGTCTTTTACATGCCAACCAAGAATATGTCAGTATTACATGTTCTTGACTCCTTCATTTCCTTGCTTTCCTTTTTTTAATAATACAACATCAGATTTTGATGTTCTTGCCAGTTTTTAAACTCAATAAGCCAAGTTTATCCCATGTATTTATCCTAACTAATCATACAAGAAATGCACATCAGTTGAATATTTTTGGTGTTATGTTAAACTGCAGAAACATCTATGTATTGTAAATATTGAATGAAAAGACAAATAACACATATTATGCTTAATATGTTAAACTGAATGTGATGACTCTGAATCAGAAATGAACTTGGTGCCAGCCATTTTATGGTCAATGAGCTATTGGCGCGACGGAAAACTTCAAGATTATCATCTACACTTCATCCAGGTAGTTAAGTGACTTACTTTATTGATTTATAAAAAATTGAGTAACCTGCTAATATTTTTGAGATCCATGTTTGTTTGAATTCAGACTGAAATAAGATCACAATTAAGTTTTATTAAATGATCGGTGTAAGATATTATTCCTTTTTACGAAAAGAGCACATCTTAAGTCTAATTTATGTTTCCATTAACAGGTTGAGATTCATACTTGCGGGTTTCGTCATGTTATGTTGAAGGAAGAACATATGCAAATTTATATCCTCAGATGCTCAAATTAAATGACTGACCTCCATCAAATAAGTTTGAAGATCTATTGCCTCGCCATTGTGACAACTTTATTAGTGCATTACCTTCCAGGCATACACAAATCATAGAGATGGTTTTCTCTATCTTTCTGTGAAGTTGCCACCTGATGTACTTAAACCTCATTTGGGTCCAAAGATATACATAGCTTATGGTGTAAATTATCTTGCTCAAACTGATAAGGTCAATATGGATGCTCAGGTTATCACATTTTCCCTCTTTCTTTGCTTCCTTAAACACGTCGCTAAACTACACAAAACAAACACTTAACATTTGTGTAATGTAGGCTTTTAAGTTTCTCAAGCATTTTTTATTCTAGATTGAATAATTATAAAAAGTATATGCAATTATCTCTCAGTTTATATGTGGGGTTCAGTTTTCTCTTGATTAAGAGGCATATTAAATTGTTGGTAGAATTAAAATAAGGTTCTTCTAGAATTTTTAGGCTCGATTAATTCGTGTATTGTAAAAGTTTTAATAATTAAAGTAGTATTAGTAATCTACATTATTAGAAGGAAAATTGGATGATGAACATATTATAATGAAAGGAAATCCCGCTCATGTGCTGATGTGCAGTTTTAATCTCAAGGCACTCTTTCTCGATATTTGTAAATTGGTTGGTTCTTTACTAGGTTTACATAAATTGCAGTCTGCTACAGAGGTAGTAACTGATATTTAGTAGTTTAAAGGTACTTCTTTCCTCCCAATATAACATGTCTCATTTTAAATTTTACACATCATGAATCTTTAATTAGACATCAGATAAATATTTTTATCTCATTTTCTATAAGTTGAATTAGATTATTAGTCTATAGCATGCTGGAGAAAATGGTACATTTTGCTGACTCTTCTTACATAAATTATTCTATTATTTGTCCCTGGAGAATTAAAGTGTATTGGAAATTATTTCTTTGTTCTTATGCTTTAGACTATGGTTATATGTAATTTGTTTAACCCACCAGCTTATTATTTTGATTTTATGAATTTATTTTAATATTATATTAAATAAAAGTTTACTTTTTGTATTTTGCTTATAATGTTTAAAGATCCAATTTTTGTTTAAGTTTATCCAAATTTAACAATGTTATTGAGTTCAATAATATAAAATTATAAGCAAGATCAATATTATTTAAAAGCAAATATTATCGCTATTGAGTCGATGTTCTGCAGTATGTATTATATTTTTGGACATGTATCAAGTTGAAATTTTAATTCAGTTACTTGAAAGCCTATGCTGCTTCAAATTGTCGTTTGATACATTAGTAATTCTACTTAGTATAATATACCTTCAAATTGGGTCTTCATTGTTTTTTTAAACTTTTATCTGATCTTTATTGTTAAATTATGTATTCTAGGTTTATTGAGAATTTTTCTAATCACGTTATTGTTGGTGTGCAGATAGAAGGAAAGGATGTAGTATATATGAATCAATATGATTCATCTTATCTTCAACCATCTGATGTACAAAAAAAGTTAAAGACGATTGTAGATAAAAGATTTATGAAAAGAAGTGAGTAATATAGTATGGACTCCGAACATAATTCTCTAACTGCAAGGTTTATTGATCGTGTTTTGTTCATCATATAGGTTATATAGGTTATTTTCCAGAAGTTCGCCAATCTGCATGGTCCAGTTTTATTACAATCAAATGGTACGGTTTGAATCTTCTTAGTTTTGAAAGTGTGCACAATGATTTAATTAATTTTGAATATGCTTAATCAAATGGTACCATTTTATATTATTATATAGAAAAATGAGAAAATGATTATTAGCCGTCTTTGTCAAGTTTTAAGTTCTTTAATGTTTGGTATATATCGAAGACTTTCATTCTTACAACAATGACGAGTATATTGTCATTTTTCGTACAACCTTGAATGCCCAATTACTGATATAAGAAGTTTGAATCATTAGGTTTATTCATCTATATTATCTTAAAGGTTACTATTGCCGATATAACTTTTACCCACTAATTTCCTAGGAAAAGTATGCTAATTTTGATGGAGACAATTTCTCCAGTGATTTTGAAGCAGGGGAACATGAAGAAAAGGTTGAGAGTGATGGTTGGATAAATGATATCTTTTTTACAGTCGGTAAAACCTCTCTCATGCATGTGCCTTCGACGTCAAAGGAGAAGAAAAATATTTTCCAATATTTTTATGAAACGGATTCTTTCTATGTGCTTTTTGGCTTTATCAAGTAAGTTTGCTTTGTTGTGAGATACCTAAATTTATTTTTATTGCTTAAAGTTCTTATAATTCCCCGTAGTTTTACATTCTTCTGATCATTGTGCACTTACTCATGACTTTCTTTGTGTTGTAAATGTTTATAAATTTATTTTATAGTCTGTTGGAGTCTGGATGGATCCTCTTATCATGAAAAATACGAAGATGATTACGGAGCCATGAACTGATCTCGACCTTATGTCCTGTTCACGGTAGAAAACCTGATATATAAATTTGTCAAATACGTACAATGTGCATTTTTCTCTCTGCATTTTGTCTTCATATGTTAAAATTTTCCGGTGGTATATCGTGTAGTAAGAAGTAGTTGCAAAATACAAGATTCACTTAATAAATTTGTTTAACAGTTTATAGAGTAAGGCAAACCTCTAATTTAGTTGATGAACGGGATGGTCGTGTCCATAGATCACCAAAACTTGACCAATTAAATTATAATTTGACAAATCCACCAGGTGGAGACAGTAACTTGAATAACTCTTTTGCAGATGGTAGCAGATGGTACATCTGGTATAAAGGAGATTGATCTTGAGGATCCGTTTGACATGTGTCATGATAAGGATCTTAATATAAATAGTGATAAAGAACGAATGTCTGAACACCTCCACTTGGATTTGGAGATGAGGTTGGTTGAAAATATTTTCACAGATGATCACACAAAAAGTTGATAGAAAATCTTCTAATATATATTCCAAGATGTATTGAGTTAATTAGAAGAAGGAAAGTGAATTGTTGTGTTTACTGTCCTCTGCCAAATGCTTGAAGAAGATGGAGTATTGTATTACATTTTACAAGTCTTTAGTTATTGTATATGTCCTGCAAGGTTTCTGCCACTTCTTTTTCCCTCGAAAGTGCCTTCCAAATATATTTTAGTATTTTAATTTTTGTTGTATTCCTTCTAAGAGAATTGATAGAACGCAAAAAAGGTAATGCCATTGCTGGAAAGAGAGAGAAGAAAACTGAAGCATGACGACAAACATTTTAGGAAAAGAAAAGCATGGGAAGTAGTCTGAATGTAGGCTGCCAAACTGGTGTTCAAGCAGGCTTATATTTTTATTATGATAAGTTTGTTTAGGATAAACTTTTTATTTACTATTATATTTTGTAGTCTATATGTTCATGACTCCTGTAAGTCTATAACTAACATCATTTGATAAGATTAAAAAAAGTTTTATAAAAATAAATATGTAGGTATTTATGAAGTCTGTACCTCCAAATTTGTGTTTATATTTATTTAGATTCATTTATATGACCATAAAATGTGTTTTTTCTAATTAATACGGTTCATATCTATAAGTGATGATATTGTTTTTGAATGATCACATTGTATTAAATAGAAAAGGATGCAAATGATATTTTTAAGATTTGTTAAAAGCGGTTTCTTTTTGACAATCAGATGTCAAAGATATATTAAATAGACTATTTTATATGTTTTTATTTAAAAGAGAATTTTAAAATAGTAAATAGTAAGCCAAACTATAGGTTTGAAATAACAAATCCAATAAGAAATATAACAAAGAACATATTT